>NW_026894631.1:0-100301 GCF_032452875.1 Bos javanicus | reverse complement strand
GTGTGATGTGATCAGCCACGTGATCAGTGCATGATCAGTCACGTGATCAGTGCATGATGCCACGTGATCAGTGCATGGATGCCTGATCGTGATCAGGTGTGCAGTCAGCCACGTGAACAGTGCATGATCAGCCACGTGATCAGTGCATGATAGCCACGTGATCAGTGCATGATCAGTTACGTGAGCAGTGTATGATCAGCCACGTGATCAGTGCATGGTCAGACACGTGAACAGTGTATGATCAGCCACGTGATCAGTGCATGATATCCAAGTGATCAGTGCATGATCATCACGTGATCAGTGTATGATCAGCCACGTGAACAGTGCATGCTCAGTCACGTGATCTGGGCCTGCTGAGCTGCGTGATTACTGTCTGCTCATCTGCTTGACAATTGCCAGCTGAGCTGCACGATTCCTGCCTGTCATCTGCTTGACAATTGCCAGCTGTGCTGCGTAATTCCTGCCTGTTCAGCTGCTTGATTATTGCCAGCTGAGCAGCATGATTCCTCACACCTGAGTTCCATGATTATTGCCTGCTGACTGTTTGATTCGTGCCTACTCAGCTCTTTGTTTATTGCCTCCAGAGGCACATGATCAGTGTATGATAGCAAACATGATCAGCGCATGATCAGTCACATGATCAGCGCCATTAAGTCACGTGATCACTACATGATAGTCATGTGATCAGTCCATGCTCAGTCACGGTATCAGTGCATGATCAGCCACGTGATCAGTGCATGATCTGTCACAAGATTAGTGTATGATCATCCACGTGATCAGTGCACGGGCAGTCATGTGATCAGTGCATGATATAGACGTGAACAGTGCATGATCAGTCTCGTGATCAGTGCATGATAGCCACGTGATCAGTGCATGATCAGTCACCTGATGGGTGTATGATCATTCACGTGACCTGTACATGGTAGCTACATGATCATTGCATGATCAGCCACGTGAGTAGTTCATGATAGCCACGTGATCACTGCATGATCAGTCACGTGATCAGTGCATGATCAGTCATGTGACCAGTACATGGTAGCTGCGTGATCATGGCATGATCAGCCACGTGAGCAGTGCATGATAGCCACGTGATCAGTGCATGATCAGACACGAGATCAGTGCATGATCAGTCACGTGATCAGTGCATGATCAGCCACGTGATCAGTGCATGACCAGGCACGTGATCAGTGTATGTCCAGCCAAGTGATCAGTGCATGATAGCCACGTGATCAGTGCATGATCAGTCACGTGATCAGTGCATGATCAGTTATGTGATCAGTGTATGATCAGCCACGTGATCAGTGCATGATCAGCCACATGATCAGTGCATGATCAATTACGTGCTCAGTGCATGATCAGTTACGTGACCAGTACATGGTAGCTACGTGATCATTGCCTGATCAGCCACGTGATCAGTGCATGATAGCCACGTGATCAGTGCATGATCAGCACGTGATCAGTGCATGATCAGTCATGTGATACGTGTGTGATCAGCCACGTGATCAGTGCATGATATCCACGTGATCAGTGCATGACAGCCACGTGATCAGTGCATGATCAGCCACGTGATCAGTGCATGATCAGCCACGTGATCAGTGCCTGATCAGCCACGTGATCAGTGCATGATAGCCACGTGATCAGTGCATGATCAGCCACGTGATCAGTGCATGATCAGTCACGTGATCAGTGCATGATCAGTCACGTGATCAGTGCATGATCAGCCACGTGATCAGTGCATGATGAGCCACGTGATCAGTGCATGATCCGCCACGTGATCAGTGCATGATAGCCACGTGATCAGTGCATGATCAGCCACGTGATCAGTGCATGATCAGTCACGTGAGCAGTGCATGATCAGCCACGTGATCAGTGCATGATCAGTCACGTGATCAGTACATGATCAGTCACGTGAACAGTGCATGATCAGTTACGTGATCATTGCATGATCAGCCACGTTACCAGTATATGGTTGCTACGTGATCAGTGCATGACGAGCCACGTGAGCAGTGCATGATAGCCACGTGATCAGTGCATGATCAGTTACGTGAGCAGAGTATGATCAGCCACGTGATCAGTGCATGAGTGCCACGTGATCAGTGCATGATATGTCACGTGACAGTGCATGATCAGCCACGTGAACAGTGCATGTTCAGCCACGTGATCAGTGCATGATAGCCACGTGATCAGTGCATGATCAGTTACGTGAGCAGTGTATGATCAGCCACGTGATCAGTGCATGGTCAGACACGTGAACAGTGTATGATCAGCCACGTGATCAGTGCATGATATCCAAGTGATCAGTGCATGATCATCACGTGATCAATGTATGATCAGCCACGTGAACAGTGCATGCTCAGTCACGTGATCTGGGCCTGCTGAGCTGCGTGATTACTGTCTGCTCATCTGCTTGACAATTGCCAGCTGAGCTGCACGATTCCTGCCTGTCATCTGCTTGACAATTGTCAGCTGTGCTGCGTAATTCCTGCCTGCTCAGCTGCTTGATTATTGCCAGCTGAGCAGCATGATTCCTCACACCTGAGTTCCATGATTACTGCCTGCTGACTGTTTGATTCGTACCTACTCAGCTCTTTGTTTATTGCCTCCAGAGGCACATGATCAGTGTATGATAGCAAACATGATCAGCGCATGATGAGTCACATGATCAGCGCCATTAAGTCACGTGATCACTACATGATAGTCATGTGATCAGTCCATGCTCAGTCACGGTATCAGTGCATGATCAGCCACGTGATCAGTGCATGATCTGTCACAAGATTAGTGTATGATCATCCACGTGATCAGTGCACGGGCAGTCATGTGATCAGTGCATGATATAGACGTGAACAGTGCATGATCAGTCTCGTGATCCGTGCATGATAGCCACGTGATCAGTGCATGATCAGTCACCTGATGGGTGTATGATCATTCACGTGACCACTGTACATGGTAGCTACATGATCATTGCATGATCAGCCACGTGAGTAGTTCATGATAGCCACGTGATCACTGCATGATCAGTCACGTGATCAGTGCATGATCAGTCATGTGACCAGTACATGGTAGCTGCGTGATCATGGCATGATCAGCCACGTGAGCAGTGCATGATAGCCACGTGGTCAGTGCATGATCAGACACGAGATCAGTGCATGATCAGTCACGTGATCAGTGCATGATCAGCCACGTGATCAGTGCATGACCAGGCACGTGATCAGTGTATGATCAGCCAAGTGATCAGTGCATGATAGTCACGTGATCAGTGCATGATCAGTCACGTGATCAGTGCATGATCAGTTACGTGATCAGTGTATGATCAGCCACGTGATCAGTGCATGATCAGCCACGTGATCAGTGCATGATCAGCCACGTGATCAGTGCATGATCAGTCATGTGTTACATGTGTGATCAGCCACGTGAGTAGTGCATGATAGCCACGTGATCAGTGCATGAGTGCCACGTGATCAGTGCATGATCAGTCACGTGACAGGTGTGTGATAAGCCACGTGAACAGTGCATGTTCAGCCACGTGATCAGTGCATGATAGCCACGTGATCAGTGCATGATCAGTTACGTGAGCAGTGCATGATCAGCCACGTGATCAGTGCATGGTCAGACATGTGAACAGTGTATGATCAGCCACGTGATCAGTGCATGATATCCAAGTGATCAGTGCATGATCATCACGTGATCAGTGTATGATCAGCCACGTGAACAGTGCATGCTCAGTCACGTGATCTGGGCCTGCTGAGCTGCGTGATTACTGTATGCTCATCTGCTTGACAATTGCCAGCTGAGCTGCACGATTCATGCCTGTCATCTGCTTGACAATTGCCAGCTGTGCTGCGTAATTCCTGCCTGCTCAGCTGCTTGATTATTGCCAGCTGAGCAGCATGATTCCTCACACCTGTGTTCCATGATTATTGCCTGCTGACTGTTTGATTCGTGCCTACTCAGCTCTTTGTTTATTGCCTCCAGAGGCACATGATCAGTGTATGATAGCAAACATGATCAGCGCATGATCAGTCACATGATCAGCGCCATTAAGTCACGTGATCACTACATGATAGTCATGTGATCAGTGCATGCTCAGTCACGGTATCAGTGCATGATCAGCCACGTGATCAGTGCATGATCTGTCACAAGATTAGTGTATGATCATCCACGTGATCAGTGCACGGGCAGTCATGTGATCAGTGCATAATATAGACGTGAACAGTGCATGATCAGTCTCGTGATCAGTGCATGATAGCCACGTGATCAGTGCATGATCAGTCACCTGATGGGTGTATGATCATTCACGTGACCTGTACATGGTAGCTACATGATCATTGCATGATCAGCCACGTGAGTAGTTCATGATAGCCACGTGATCACTGCATGATCAGTCACGTGATCAGTGCATGATCAGTCATGTGACCAGTACATGGTAGCTGCGTGATCATGCATGATCAGCCACGTGAGCAGTGCATGATAGCCACGTGATCAGTGCATGATCAGACACGAGATCAGTGCATGATCAGTCACGTGATCAGTGCATGATCAGCCACGTGATCAGTGCATGACCAGGCACGTGATCAGTGTATGATCAGCCAAGTGATCAGTGCATGATAGCCACGTGATCAGTGCATGATCAGTCACGTGATCAGTGCATGATCAGTTATGTGATCAGTGTATGATCAGCCACGTGATCAGTGCATGATCAGCCACATGATCAGTGCATGATCAATTACGTGCTCAGTGCATGATCAGTCACGTGACCAGTACATGGTAGCTACGTGATCATTGCCTGATCAGCCACGTGATCAGTGCATGATAGCCACGTGATCAGTGCATGATCAGCCACGTGATCAGTGCATGAGAGCCACGGGATCAGTGCATGATCAGTCATGTGATACGTGTGTGATCAGCCACGTGATCAGTGCATGATATCCACGTGATCAGTGCATGACAGCCACGTGATCAGTGCATGATAGCCACGTGATCAGTGCATGATCAGTCACGTGATCATGTGTGATCAGCCACGTGATCAGTGCATGATGAGCCACGTGATCAGTGCATGATCAATTACGTGATCAGTGCATGATCAGTCACGTGACCAGTACATGGTTGCTACGTGATCGTTGCATGATCAGCCACGTGAGCAGTGCATGATAGCCACGTGATCAGTGCATGATCAGTCACGTGATCAGTGCATGATCAGTCACGTGAACAGTGCATGATCATTTACGTGATCAGTGCATGATCAGTCACGTTACCAGTATATGGTAGCTACGTGATCATTCCATGACAGCCACGTGAGCAGTGCATGATAGCCACGTGATGTGTGCATGAGTTACGTGAGCAGAGTATGATCAGCCACGTGATCAGTGCATGAGTGCCACGTGATCAGTGCATGATATGTCACGTGACAGGTGTGTGATCAGCCACGTGAACAGTGCATGTTCAGCCACGTGATCAGTGCATGATAGCCACGTGATCAGTGCATGATCAGTTACGTGAGCAGTGTATGATCAGCCACGTGATCAGTGCATGGTCAGACACGTGAACAGTGTATGATCAGCCACGTGATCAGTGCATGATATCCAAGTGATCAGTGCATGATCATCACGTGATCAGTGTATGATCAGCCACGTGAACAGTGCATGCTCAGTCACGTGATCTGGGCCTGCTGAGCTGCGTGATTACTGTCTGCTCATCTGCTTGACAATTGCCAGCTGAGCTGCACGATTCCTGCCTGTCATCTGCTTGACAATTGCCAGCTGTGCTGCGTAATTCCTGCCTGCTCAGCTGCTTGATTATTGCCAGCTGAGCAGCATGATTCCTCACACCTGAGTTCCATGATTATTGCCTGCTGACTGTTTGATTCGTGCCTACTCAGCTCTTTGTTTATTGCCTCCAGAGGCACATGATCAGTGTATGATAGCAAACATGATCAGCGCATGATCAGTCACATGATCAGCGCCATTAAGTCACGTGATCACTACATGATAGTCATGTGATCAGTCCATGCTCAGTCACGGTATCAGTGCATGATCAGCCACGTGATCAGTGCATGATCTGTCACAAGATTAGTGTATGATCATCCACGTGATCAGTGCATGGGCAGTCATGTGATCAGTGCATGATATAGACGTGATCAGTGCATGATCAGTCTCGTGATCAGTGCATGATAGCCACGTGATCAGTGCATGATCAGTCACCTGATGGGTGTATGATCATTCACGTGACCTGTACATGGTAGCTACATGATCATTGCATGATCAGCCACGTGAGTAGTTCATGATAGCCACGTGATCACTGCATGATCAGTCACGTGATCAGTGCATGATCAGTCATGTGACCAGTACATGGTAGCTGCGTGATCATGGCATGATCAGCCACGTGAGCAGTGCATGATAGCCACGTGATCAGTGCATGATCAGACACGTGATCAGTGCATGATCAGTCACGTGATCAGTGCATGATCAGCCACGTGATCAGTGCATGACCAGCACGTGATCAGTGCATGTCAGCCAAGTGATCAGTGCATGATAGCCACGTGATCAGTGCATGATCAGTCACGTGATCAGTGCATGATCAGTTATGTGATCAGTGTATGATCAGCCACGTGATCAGTGCATGATCAGCCACGTGATCAGTGCATGATCAATTACGTGATCAGTGCATGATCAGTCACGTGACCAGTACATGGTAGCTACGTGATCATTGCATGATCAGCCACGTGATCAGTGCATGATAGCCACGTGATCAGTGCATGATAGCCACGTGATCAGTGCATGATCAGTCATGTGATACGTGTGTGATCAGCCATGATCAGTGCATGATATCCACGTGATCAGTGCATGACAGCCACGTGATCAGTGCATGAGAGCCACGTGATCAGTGCATGATCAGTCACGTGATACATGTGTGATCAGCCACGTGATCAGTGCATGATGAGCCACGTGATCAGTGCAGGATCAATTACGTGATCAGTGCATGATCAGTCACGTGACCAGTACATGGTTGCTACGTGATCGTTGCATGATCAGCCACGTGATCAGCATGATAGCCACGTGGTCAGTGCATGATCAGTCACGTGATCAGTACATGATCAGTCACGTGAACAGTGCATGATCATTTACGTGATCTTTGCATGATCAGTCACGTGACCAGTATATGGTTGCTACGTGATCATTCCATGACGAGCCACGTGAGCAGTGCATGATAGCCACGTGATGTGTGCATGAGTTACGTGAGCAGAGTATGATCAGCCACGTGATCAGTGCATGAGTGCCACGTGATCAGTGCATGATATGTCACGTGACAGGTGTGTGATCAGCCACGTGAACAGTGCATGTTCAGCCACGTGATCAGTGCATGATAGCCACGTGATCAGTGCATGATCAGTTACGTGAGCAGTGTATGATCAGCCACGTGATCAGTGCATGGTCAGACACGTGAACAGTGTATGATCAGCCACGTGATCAGTGCATGATATCCAGTGATCAGTGCATGATCATCACGTGATCAGTGTATGATCAGCCACGTGAACAGTGCATGCTCAGTCACGTGATCTGGGCCTGCTGAGCTGCGTGATTACTGTCTGCTCATCTGCTTGACAATTGCCAGCTGAGCTGCACGATTCCTGCCTGTCATCTGCTTGACAATTGCCAGCTGTGCTGCGTAATTCCTGCCTGCTCAGCTGCTTGATTATTGCCAGCTGAGCAGCATGATTCCTCACACCTGAGTTCCATGATTATTGCCTGCTGACTGTTTGATTCGTGCCTACTCAGCTCTTTGTTTATTGCCTCCAGAGGCACATGATCAGTGTATGATAGCAAACATGATCAGCGCATGATCAGTCACATGATCAGCGCCATTAAGTCACGTGATCACTACATGATAGTCATGTGATCAGTCCATGCTCAGTCACGGTATCAGTGCATGATCAGCCACGTGATCAGTGCATGATCTGTCACAAGATTAGTGTATGATCATCCACGTGATCAGTGCATGGGCAGTCATGTGATCAGTGCATGATATAGACGTGAACAGTGCATGATCAGTCCGTGATCAGTGCATGATAGCCACGTGATCAGTGCATGATCAGTCACCTGATGGGTGTATGATCATTCACGTGACCTGTACATGGTAGCTACATGATCATTGCATGATCAGCCACGTGAGTAGTGCATGATAGCCACGTGATCAGTGCATGATCAGTCACGTGATCAGTGCATGATCAGTCATGTGACCAGTACATGATAGCTGCGTGATCATGGCATGATCAGCCACGTGATCAGTGCATGATAGCCACGTGATCAGTGCATGATCAGACACGTGATCAGTGCATGATCAGTCACGTGATCAGTGCATGATCAGCCACGTGATCAGTGCATGATCAGGCACGTGATCAGTGCATGTCAGCCAAGTGATCAGTGCATGATCAGCCACGTGATCAGTGCATGATCAGTCACGTGATCAGTGCATGATCAGTCGTGATCAGTGCATGATCAGTCACGTGATCAGTGCATGATCAGCCACGTGATCAGTGCATGATCAGCCACGTGATCAGTGCATGATCAGTCACGTGATCAGTGCATGGTAGCTACGTGATCATTGCATGATCAGCCACGTGATCAGTGCATGATAGCCACGTGATCAGTGCATGATCAGCCACGTGATCAGTGCATGATCAGTCACGTGATCAGTGCATGATCAGCCACGTGATCAGTGCATGATCAGCCACGTGATCAGTGCATGATAGCCACGTGATCAGTGCATGATAGTCACGTGATCAGTGCATGATCAGCCACGTGATCAGTGCATGATCAGCCACGTGATCAGTGCATGATCAGTCACGTGATCAGTGCATGATCAGCCACGTGATCAGTGCATGATCAGCCACGTGATCAGTGCATGATCAGTCACGTGATCAGTGCATGATCAGCCACGTGATCAGTGCATGATCAGCACGTGATCAGTGCATGATCAGCCACGTGATCAGTGCATGATAGCCACGTGATCAGTGCATGATCAGTCACGTGATCAGTGCATGATCAGTCACGTGATCAGTGCATGATCAGCCACGTGATCAGTGCATGATCAGCCACATGATCAGTGCATGATCAATTACGTGATCAGTGCATGATCAGTCACGTGACCAGTGCATGATAGCTACGTGATCATTGCATGATCAGCCACGTGATCAGTGCATGATAGCCACGTGATCAGTGCATGATAGCCACGTGATCAGTGCATGATAGCCACGTGATCAGTGCATGATCAGTCATGTGATACGTGTGTGATCAGCCACGTGATCAGTGCATGATATCCACGTGATCAGTGCATGACAGCCACGTGATCAGTGCATGAGAGCCACGTGATCAGTGCATGATCAGTCACGTGATACATGTGTGATCAGCCACGTGATCAGTGCATGATGAGCCACGTGATCAGTGCAGGATCAATTACGTGATCAGTGCATGATCAGTCACGTGACCAGTACATGGTTGCTACGTGATCGTTGCATGATCAGCCACGTGAGCAGAGCATGATAGCCACGTGATCAGTGCATGATCAGTCACGTGATCAGTACATGATCAGTCACGTGAACAGTGCATGATCATTTACGTGATCAGTGCATGATCAGTCACGTGACCAGTATATGGTTGCTACGTGATCATTCCATGACAGCCACGTGAGCAGTGCATGATAGCCACGTGATGTGTGCATGAGTTACGTGAGCAGAGTATGATCAGCCACGTGATCAGTGCATGAGTGCCACGTGATCAGTGCATGATATGTCACGTGACAGGTGTGTGATCAGCCACGTGAACAGTGCATGTTCAGCCACGTGATCAGTGCATGATAGCCACGTGATCAGTGCATGATCAGTTACGTGAGCAGTGTATGATCAGCCACGTGATCAGTGCATGGTCAGACACGTGAACAGTGTATGATCAGCCACGTGATCAGTGCATGATATCCAAGTGATCAGTGCATGATCATCACGTGATCAGTGTATGATCAGCCACGTGAACAGTGCATGCTCAGTCACGTGATCTGGGCCTGCTGAGCTGCGTGATTACTGTCTGCTCATCTGCTTGACAATTGCCAGCTGAGCTGCACGATTCCTGCCTGTCATCTGCTTGACAATTGCCAGCTGTGCTGCGTAATTCCTGCCTGCTCAGCTGCTTGATTATTGCCAGCTGAGCAGCATGATTCCTCACACCTGAGTTCCATGATTATTGCCTGCTGACTGTTTGATTCGTGCCTACTCAGCTCTTTGTTTATTGCCTCCAGAGGCACATGATCAGTGTATGATAGCAAACATGATCAGCGCATGATCAGTCACATGATCAGCGCCATTAAGTCACGTGATCACTACATGATAGTCATGTGATCAGTCCATGCTCAGTCACGGTATCAGTGCATGATCAGCCACGTGATCAGTGCATGATCTGTCACATGATTAGTGTATGATCATCCACGTGATCAGTGCATGGGCAGTCATGTGATCAGTGCATGATATAGACGTGATCAGTGCATGATCAGTCACGTGATCAGTGCATGATAGCCACGTGATCAGTGCATGATCAGTCACCTGATGGGTGTATGATCATTCACGTGACCTGTACATGGTAGCTACATGATCATTGCATGATCAGCCACGTGAGTAGTGCATGATAGCCACGTGATCAGTGCATGATCAGTCACGTGATCAGTGCATGATCAGTCATGTGACCAGTACATGGTAGCTGCGTGATCATGCATGATCAGCCACGTGATCAGTGCATGATAGCCACGTGATCAGTGCATGATCAGTCACGTGATCAGTGCATGATCAGTCACGTGATCAGTGCATGATCAGCCACGTGATCAGTGCATGATCAGCCACGTGATCAGTGCATGTCAGCCACGTGATCAGTGCATGATAGCCACGTGATCAGTGCATGATCAGTCACGTGATCAGTGCATGATCAGTCACGTGATCAGTGCATGATCAGTCACGTGATCAGTGCATGATCAGCCACGTGATCAGTGCATGATAGCCACGTGATCAGTGCATGATCAGTCACGTGATCATGATCAGCCACGTGATCAGTGCATGATCAGCCACGTGATCAGTGCATGAGTGCCACGTGATCAGTGCATGATATGTCACGTGACAGTGTGTGATCAGCCACGTGATCAGTGCATGATCAGCCACGTGATCAGTGCATGATAGCCACGTGATCAGTGCATGATCAGTTACGTGAGCAGTGTATGATCAGCCACGTGATCAGTGCATGGTCAGACACGTGAACAGTGTATGATCAGCCACGTGATCAGTGCATGATATCCAAGTGATCAGTGCATGATCATCACGTGATCAGTGTATGATCAGCCACGTGAACAGTGCATGCTCAGTCACGTGATCAGGGCCTGCTGAGCTGCGTGATTACTGTCTGCTCATCTGCTTGACAATTGCCAGCTGAGCTGCACGATTCCTGCCTGTCATCTGCTTGACAATTGCCAGCTGTGCTGCGTAATTCCTGCCTGCTCAGCTGCTTGATTATTGCCAGCTGAGCAGCATGATTCCTCACACCTGAGTTCCATGATTATTGCCTGCTGACTGTTTGATTCGTGCCTACTCAGCTCTTTGTTTATTGCCTCCAGAGGCACATGATCAGTGTATGATAGCAAACATGATCAGCGCATGATCAGTCACATGATCAGCGCCATTAAGTCACGTGATCACTACATGATAGTCATGTGATCAGTCCATGCTCAGTCACGGTATCAGTGCATGATCAGCCACGTGATCAGTGCATGATCTGTCACATGATTAGTGTATGATCATCCACGTGATCAGTGCATGGGCAGTCATGTGATCAGTGCATGATATAGACGTGATCAGTGCATGATCAGTCTCGTGATCAGTGCATGATAGCCACGTGATCAGTGCATGATCAGTCACCTGATGGGTGTATGATCATTCACGTGACCTGTACATGGTAGCTACATGATCATTGCATGATCAGCCACGTGAGTAGTGCATGATAGCCACGTGATCACTGCATGATCAGTCACGTGATCAGTGCATGATCAGTCATGTGACCAGTACATGGTAGCTGCGTGATCATGCATGATCAGCCACGTGAGCAGTGCATGATAGCCACGTGATCAGTGCATGATCAGTCACGTGATCAGTGCATGATCAGTCACGTGATCAGTGCATGATCAGCCACGTGATCAGTGCATGATCAGCACGTGATCAGTGTATGTCAGCCACGTGATCAGTGCATGATAGCCACGTGATCAGTGCATGATCAGTCACGTGATCAGTGCATGATCAGTCACGTGATCAGTGCATGATCAGCCACGTGATCAGTGCATGATCAGCCACGTGATCAGTGCATGATCAATTACGTGATCAGTGCATGATCAGTCACGTGACCAGTACATGGTAGCTACGTGATCATTGCATGATCAGCCACGTGATCAGTGCATGATAGCCACGTGATCAGTGCATGATAGCCACGTGATCAGTGCATGATAGCCACGTGATCAGTGCATGATCAGTCGTGATCGTGTGTGATCAGCCACGTGATCAGTGCATGATATCCACGTGATCAGTGCATGACAGCCACGTGATCAGTGCATGATAGCCACGTGATCAGTGCATGATCAGTCACGTGATACATGTGTGATCAGCCACGTGATCAGTGCATGATGAGCCACGTGATCAGTGCATGATCAATTACGTGATCAGTGCATGATCAGTCACGTGACCAGTACATGGTTGCTACGTGATCGTTGCATGATCAGCCACGTGAGCAGAGCATGATAGCCACGTGATCAGTGCATGATCAGTCACGTGATCAGTACATGATCAGTCACGTGAACAGTGCATGATCATTTACGTGATCTTTGCATGATCAGTCACGTGACCAGTATATGGTTGCTACGTGATCATTCCATGACGAGCCACGTGAGCAGTGCATGATAGCCACGTGATGTGTGCATGAGTTACGTGAGCAGAGTATGATCAGCCACGTGATCAGTGCATGAGTGCCACGTGATCAGTGCATGATATGTCACGTGACAGGTGTGTGATCAGCCACGTGAACAGTGCATGTTCAGCCACGTGATCAGTGCATGATAGCCACGTGATCAGTGCATGATCAGTTACGTGAGCAGTGTATGATCAGCCACGTGATCAGTGCATGGTCAGACACGTGAACAGTGTATGATCAGCCACGTGATCAGTGCATGATATCCAAGTGATCAGTGCATGATCATCACGTGATCAGTGTATGATCAGCCACGTGAACAGTGCATGCTCAGTCACGTGATCTGGGCCTGCTGAGCTGCGTGATTACTGTCTGCTCATCTGCTTGACAATTGCCAGCTGAGCTGCACGATTCCTGCCTGTCATCTGCTTGACAATTGCCAGCTGTGCTGCGTAATTCCTGCCTGCTCAGCTGCTTGATTATTGCCAGCTGAGCAGCATGATTCCTCACACCTGAGTTCCATGATTATTGCCTGCTGACTGTTTGATTCGTGCCTACTCAGCTCTTTGTTTATTGCCTCCAGAGGCACATGATCAGTGTATGATAGCAAACATGATCAGCGCATGATCAGTCACATGATCAGCGCCATTAAGTCACGTGATCACTACATGATAGTCATGTGATCAGTCCATGCTCAGTCACGGTATCAGTGCATGATCAGCCACGTGATCAGTGCATGATCTGTCACAAGATTAGTGTATGATCATCCACGTGATCAGTGCACGGGCAGTCATGTGATCAGTGCATGATATAGACGTGAACAGTGCATGATCAGTCTCGTGATCAGTGCATGATAGCCACGTGATCAGTGCATGATCAGTCACCTGATGGGTGTATGATCATTCACGTGACCTGTACATGGTAGCTACATGATCATTGCATGATCAGCCACGTGAGTAGTTCATGATAGCCACGTGATCACTGCATGATCAGTCACGTGATCAGTGCATGATCAGTCATGTGACCAGTACATGGTAGCTGCGTGATCATGGCATGATCAGCCACGTGAGCAGTGCATGATAGCCACGTGATCAGTGCATGATCAGACACGTGATCAGTGCATGATCAGTCACGTGATCAGTGCATGATCAGCCACGTGATCAGTGCATGACCAGGCACGTGATCAGTGTATGTCAGCCACGTGATCAGTGCATGATAGCCACGTGATCAGTGCATGATCAGTCACGTGATCAGTGCATGATCAGTTATGTGATCAGTGTATGATCAGCCACGTGATCAGTGCATGATCAGCCACATGATCAGTGCATGATCAATTACGTGATCAGTGCATGATCAGTCACGTGACCAGTACATGGTAGCTACGTGATCATTGCATGATCAGCCACGTGATCAGTGCATGATAGCCACGTGATCAGTGCATGATAGCCACGTGATCAGTGCATGATCAGTCATGTGATACGTGTGTGATCAGCCACGTGATCAGTGCATGATATCCACGTGATCAGTGCATGACAGCCACGTGATCAGTGCATGAGAGCCACGGATCAGTGCATGATCAGTCACGTGATACATGTGTGATCAGCCACGTGATCAGTGCATGATGAGCCACGTGATCAGTGCAGGATCAATTACGTGATCAGTGCATGATCAGTCACGTGACCAGTACATGGTTGCTACGTGATCGTTGCATGATCAGCCACGTGAGCAGTGCATGATAGCCACGTGATCAGTGCATGATCAGTCACGTGATCAGTACATGATCAGTCACGTGAACAGTGCATGATCATTTACGTGATCTTTGCATGATCAGTCACGTGACCAGTATATGGTTGCTACGTGATCATTCCATGACGAGCCACGTGAGCAGTGCATGATAGCCACGTGATGTGTGCATGAGTTACGTGAGCAGAGTATGATCAGCCACGTGATCAGTGCATGAGTGCCACGTGATCAGTGCATGATATGTCACGTGACAGGTGTGTGATCAGCCACGTGAACAGTGCATGTTCAGCCACGTGATCAGTGCATGATAGCCACGTGATCAGTGCATGATCAGTTACGTGAGCAGTGTATGATCAGCCACGTGATCAGTGCATGGTCAGACACGTGAACAGTGTATGATCAGCCACGTGATCAGTGCATGATATCCAAGTGATCAGTGCATGATCATCACGTGATCAGTGTATGATCAGCCACGTGAACAGTGCATGCTCAGTCACGTGATCTGGGCCTGCTGAGCTGCGTGATTACTGTCTGCTCATCTGCTTGACAATTGCCAGCTGAGCTGCACGATTCCTGCCTGTCATCTGCTTGACAATTGCCAGCTGTGCTGCGTAATTCCTGCCTGCTCAGCTGCTTGATTATTGCCAGCTGAGCAGCATGATTCCTCACACCTGAGTTCCATGATTATTGCCTGCTGACTGTTTGATTCGTGCCTACTCAGCTCTTTGTTTATTGCCTCCAGAGGCACATGATCAGTGTATGATAGCAAACATGATCAGCGCATGATCAGTCACATGATCAGCGCCATTAAGTCACGTGATCACTACATGATAGTCATGTGATCAGTCCATGCTCAGTCACGGTATCAGTGCATGATCAGCCACGTGATCAGTGCATGATCTGTCACAAGATTAGTGTGATCATCCACGTGATCAGTGCACGGGCAGTCATGTGATCAGTGCATGATATAGACGTGAACAGTGCATGATCAGTCTCGTGATCAGTGCATGATAGCCACGTGATCAGTGCATGATCAGTCACCTGATGGGTGTATGATCATTCACGTGACCTGTACATGGTAGCTACATGATCATTGCATGATCAGCCACGTGAGTAGTGCATGATAGCCACGTGATCACTGCATGATCAGTCACGTGATCAGTGCATGATCAGTCATGTGACCAGTACATGGTAGCTGCGTGATCATGGCATGATCAGCCACGTGATCAGTGCATGATAGCCACGTGATCAGTGCATGATCAGACACGTGATCAGTGCATGATCAGTCACGTGATCAGTGCATGATCAGCCACGTGATCAGTGCATGACCAGGCACGTGATCAGTGTATGTCCAGCCACGTGATCAGTGCATGATAGCCACGTGATCAGTGCATGATCAGTCACGTGATCAGTGCATGATCAGTTATGTGATCAGTGCATGATCAGCCACGTGATCAGTGCATGATCAGCCACATGATCAGTGCATGATCAGTTACGTGATCAGTGCATGATCAGTCACGTGATCAGTACATGGTAGCTACGTGATCAGTGCATGATCAGCCACGTGATCAGTGCATGATAGCCACGTGATCAGTGCATGATAGCCACGTGATCAGTGCATGATCAGTCATGTGATCAGTGCATGATCAGCCACGTGATCAGTGCATGATATCCACGTGATCAGTGCATGATCAGCCACGTGATCAGTGCATGATAGCCACGTGATCAGTGCATGATCAGTCACGTGATCATGTATGATCAGCCACGTGATCAGTGCATGATCAGCCACGTGATCAGTGCATGATCAATTACGTGATCAGTGCATGATCAGTCACGTGATCAGTGCATGATAGCTACGTGATCAGTGCATGATCAGCCACGTGATCAGTGCATGATAGCCACGTGATCAGTGCATGATCAGCCACGTGATCAGTGCATGATAGCCACGTGATCAGTGCATGATCAGTCATGTGATACGTGTGTGATCAGCCACGTGATCAGTGCATGATATCCACGTGATCAGTGCATGACAGCCACGTGATCAGTGCATGATAGCCACGTGATCAGTGCATGATCAGTCACGTGATACATGTGTGATCAGCCACGTGATCAGTGCATGATGAGCCACGTGATCAGTGCATGATCAATTACGTGATCAGTGCATGATCAGTCACGTGACCAGTACATGGTTGCTACGTGATCGTGCATGATCAGCCACGTGAGCATGATAGCCACGTGATCAGTGCATGATCAGTCACGTGATCAGTACATGATCAGTCACGTGAACAGTGCATGATCATTTACGTGATCTGTGCATGATCAGTCACGTGACCAGTATATGGTTGCTACGTGATCATTCCATGACGAGCCACGTGAGCAGTGCATGATAGCCACGTGATGTGTGCATGAGTTACGTGAGCAGAGTATGATCAGCCACGTGATCAGTGCATGAGTGCCACGTGATCAGTGCATGATATGTCACGTGACAGGTGTGTGATCAGCCACGTGAACAGTGCATGTTCAGCCACGTGATCAGTGCATGATAGCCACGTGATCAGTGCATGATCAGTTACGTGAGCAGTGTATGATCAGCCACGTGATCAGTGCATGGTCAGACACGTGAACAGTGTATGATCAGCCACGTGATCAGTGCATGATATCCAAGTGATCAGTGCATGATCATCACGTGATCAGTGTATGATCAGCCACGTGAACAGTGCATGCTCAGTCACGTGATCTGGGCCTGCTGAGCTGCGTGATTACTGTCTGCTCATCTGCTTGACAATTGCCAGCTGAGCTGCACGATTCCTGCCTGTCATCTGCTTGACAATTGCCAGCTGTGCTGCGTAATTCCTGCCTGCTCAGCTGCTTGATTATTGCCAGCTGAGCAGCATGATTCCTCACACCTGAGTTCCATGATTATTGCCTGCTGACTGTTTGATTCGTGCCTACTCAGCTCTTTGTTTATTGCCTCCAGAGGCACATGATCAGTGTATGATAGCAAACATGATCAGCGCATGATCAGTCACATGATCAGCGCCATTAAGTCACGTGATCACTACATGATAGTCATGTGATCAGTCCATGCTCAGTCACGGTATCAGTGCATGATCAGCCACGTGATCAGTGCATGATCTGTCACATGATTAGTGTATGATCATCCACGTGATCAGTGCATGGGCAGTCATGTGATCAGTGCATGATATAGACGTGATCAGTGCATGATCAGTCTCGTGATCAGTGCATGATAGCCACGTGATCAGTGCATGATCAGTCACCTGATGGGTGTATGATCATTCACGTGACCTGTACATGGTAGCTACATGATCATTGCATGATCAGCCACGTGAGTAGTGCATGATAGCCACGTGATCACTGCATGATCAGTCACGTGATCAGTGCATGATCAGTCATGTGACCAGTACATGGTAGCTGCGTGATCATGGCATGATCAGCCACGTGAGCAGTGCATGATAGCCACGTGATCAGTGCATGATCAGTCACGTGATCAGTGCATGATCAGTCACGTGATCAGTGCATGATCAGCCACGTGATCAGTGCATGATCAGTCACGTGATCAGTGTATGATCAGCCACGTGATCAGTGCATGATAGCCACGTGATCAGTGCATGATCAGTCACGTGATCAGTGCATGATCAGTTACGTGATCAGTGTATGATCAGCCACGTGATCAGTGCATGATCAGCCACGTGATCAGTGCATGATAGCCACGTGATCAGTGCATGATCAGTCACGTGATACATGTGTGATCAGCCACGTGATCAGTGCATGATAGCCACGTGATCAGTGCATGATGCCACGTGATCAGTGCATGATAGTCACGTGATCAGTGCATGATCAGCCACGTGAACAGTGCATGATCAGCCACGTGATCAGTGCATGATAGCCACGTGATCAGTGCATGATCAGTCACGTGATCAGTGTATGATCAGCCACGTGATCAGTGCATGCTCAGTCACGTGATCTGGGCCTGCTGAGCTGCGTGATTACTGTCTGCTCATCTGCTTGACAATTGCCAGCTGAGCTGCACGATTCCTGCCTGTCATCTGCTTGACAATTGCCAGCTGTGCTGCGTAATTCCTGCCTGCTCAGCTGCTTGATTATTGCCAGCTGAGCAGCATGATTCCTCACACCTGAGTTCCATGATTATTGCCTGCTGACTGTTTGATTCGTGCCTACTCAGCTCTTTGTTTATTGCCTCCAGAGGCACATGATCAGTGTATGATAGCAAACATGATCAGCGCATGATCAGTCACATGATCAGCGCCATTAAGTCACGTGATCACTACATGATAGTCATGTGATCAGTCCATGCTCAGTCACGGTATCAGTGCATGATCAGCCACGTGATCAGTGCATGATCTGTCACATGATTAGTGTATGATCATCCACGTGATCAGTGCATGGGCAGTCATGTGATCAGTGCATGATATAGACGTGATCAGTGCATGATCAGTCTCGTGATCAGTGCATGATAGCCACGTGATCAGTGCATGATCAGTCACCTGATGGGTGTATGATCATTCACGTGACCTGTACATGGTAGCTACATGATCATTGCATGATCAGCCACGTGAGTAGTGCATGATAGCCACGTGATCACTGCATGATCAGTCACGTGATCAGTGCATGATCAGTCATGTGACCAGTACATGGTAGCTGCGTGATCATGGCATGATCAGCCACGTGAGCAGTGCATGATAGCCACGTGATCAGTGCATGATCAGACACGTGATCAGTGCATGATCAGTCACGTGATCAGTGCATGATCAGCCACGTGATCAGTGCATGACCAGGCACGTGATCAGTGTATGTCAGCCACGTGATCAGTGCATGATAGCCACGTGATCAGTGCATGATCAGTCACGTGATCAGTGCATGATCAGTTACGTGATCAGTGCATGATCAGCCACGTGATCAGTGCATGATCAGCCACGTGATCAGTGCATGATCAATTACGTGATCAGTGCATGATCAGTCACGTGACCAGTGCATGGTAGCTACGTGATCATTGCATGATCAGCCACGTGATCAGTGCATGATAGCCACGTGATCAGTGCATGATAGCCACGTGATCAGTGCATGATCAGTCATGTGATACGTGTGTGATCAGCCACGTGATCAGTGCATGATATCCACGTGATCAGTGCATGACAGCCACGTGATCAGTGCATGAGAGCCACGTGATCAGTGCATGATCAGTCACGTGATACATGTGTGATCAGCCACGTGATCAGTGCATGATGAGCCACGTGATCAGTGCATGATCAATTACGTGATCAGTGCATGATCAGTCACGTGATCAGTACATGGTTGCTACGTGATCGTGCATGATCAGCCACGTGATCAGTGCATGATAGCCACGTGATCAGTGCATGATCAGTCACGTGATCAGTGCATGATCAGTCACGTGAACAGTGCATGATCATTTACGTGATCAGTGCATGATCAGTCACGTGACCAGTATATGGTTGCTACGTGATCATTCCATGACGAGCCACGTGAGCAGTGCATGATAGCCACGTGATGTGTGCATGAGTTACGTGAGCAGTGTATGATCAGCCACGTGATCAGTGCATGAGTGCCACGTGATCAGTGCATGATAGTCACGTGACATGTGTGATCAGCCACGTGATCAGTGCATGATCAGCCACGTGATCAGTGCATGATAGCCACGTGATCAGTGCATGATCAGTCACGTGATCAGTGCATGATCAGCCACGTGATCAGTGCATGATCAGTCACGTGATCAGTGCATGATAGCCACGTGATCAGTGCATGATCAGCCACGTGATCAGTGCATGATCAGTCACGTGATCAGTGCATGATCAGTCACGTGATCAGTGCATGATCAGCCACGTGATCAGTGCATGATCAATTACGTGATCAGTGCATGATCAGTCACGTGACCAGTGCATGGTAGCTACGTGATCATTGCATGATCAGCCACGTGATCAGTGCATGATAGCCACGTGATCAGTGCATGATAGCCACGTGATCAGTGCATGATCAGTCATGTGATACGTGTGTGATCAGCCACGTGATCAGTGCATGATATCCACGTGATCAGTGCATGACAGCCACGTGATCAGTGCATGAGAGCCACGGGATCAGTGCATGATCAGTCACGTGATACATGTGTGATCAGCCACGTGATCAGTGCATGATGAGCCACGTGATCAGTGCAGGATCAATTACGTGATCAGTGCATGATCAGTCACGTGACCAGTACATGGTTGCTACGTGATCGTTGCATGATCAGCCACGTGAGCAGAGCATGATAGCCACGTGATCAGTGCATGATCAGTCACGTGATCAGTACATGATCAGTCACGTGAACAGTGCATGATCATTTACGTGATCTTTGCATGATCAGTCACGTGACCAGTATATGGTTGCTACGTGATCATTCCATGACGAGCCACGTGAGCAGTGCATGATAGCCACGTGATGTGTGCATGAGTTACGTGAGCAGAGTATGATCAGCCACGTGATCAGTGCATGAGTGCCACGTGATCAGTGCATGATATGTCACGTGACAGGTGTGTGATCAGCCACGTGAACAGTGCATGTTCAGCCACGTGATCAGTGCATGATAGCCACGTGATCAGTGCATGATCAGTTACGTGAGCAGTGTATGATCAGCCACGTGATCAGTGCATGGTCAGACACGTGAACAGTGTATGATCAGCCACGTGATCAGTGCATGATATCCAAGTGATCAGTGCATGATCATCACGTGATCAGTGTATGATCAGCCACGTGAACAGTGCATGCTCAGTCACGTGATCTGGGCCTGCTGAGCTGCGTGATTACTGTCTGCTCATCTGCTTGACAATTGCCAGCTGAGCTGCACGATTCCTGCCTGTCATCTGCTTGACAATTGCCAGCTGTGCTGCGTAATTCCTGCCTGCTCAGCTGCTTGATTATTGCCAGCTGAGCAGCATGATTCCTCACACCTGAGTTCCATGATTATTGCCTGCTGACTGTTTGATTCGTGCCTACTCAGCTCTTTGTTTATTGCCTCCAGAGGCACATGATCAGTGTATGATAGCAAACATGATCAGCGCATGATCAGTCACATGATCAGCGCCATTAAGTCACGTGATCACTACATGATAGTCATGTGATCAGTCCATGCTCAGTCACGGTATCAGTGCATGATCAGCCACGTGATCAGTGCATGATCTGTCACATGATTAGTGTATGATCATCCACGTGATCAGTGCATGGGCAGTCATGTGATCAGTGCATGATATAGACGTGATCAGTGCATGATCAGTCTCGTGATCAGTGCATGATAGCCACGTGATCAGTGCATGATCAGTCACCTGATGGGTGTATGATCATTCACGTGACCTGTACATGGTAGCTACATGATCATTGCATGATCAGCCACGTGAGTAGTGCATGATAGCCACGTGATCACTGCATGATCAGTCACGTGATCAGTGCATGATCAGTCATGTGACCAGTACATGGTAGCTGCGTGATCATGGCATGATCAGCCACGTGAGCAGTGCATGATAGCCACGTGATCAGTGCATGATCAGACACGTGATCAGTGCATGATCAGTCACGTGATCAGTGCATGATCAGCCACGTGATCAGTGCATGATCAGGCACGTGATCAGTGTATGTCAGCCACGTGATCAGTGCATGATAGCCACGTGATCAGTGCATGATCAGTCACGTGATCAGTGCATGATCAGTTACGTGATCAGTGCATGATCAGCCACGTGATCAGTGCATGATCAGCCACGTGATCAGTGCATGATCAATTACGTGATCAGTGCATGATCAGTCACGTGACCAGTACATGATAGCTACGTGATCATTGCATGATCAGCCACGTGATCAGTGCATGATAGCCACGTGATCAGTGCATGATAGCCACGTGATCAGTGCATGATCAGTCACGTGATCATGTGTGATCAGCCACGTGATCAGTGCATGATAGCCACGTGATCAGTGCATGAGTGCCACGTGATCAGTGCATGATATGTCACGTGACAGGTGTGTGATCAGCCACGTGAACAGTGCATGTTCAGCCACGTGATCAGTGCATGATAGCCACGTGATCAGTGCATGATCAGTTACGTGAGCAGTGTATGATCAGCCACGTGATCAGTGCATGGTCAGACACGTGAACAGTGTATGATCAGCCACGTGATCAGTGCATGATATCCAAGTGATCAGTGCATGATCATCACGTGATCAGTGTATGATCAGCCACGTGAACAGTGCATGCTCAGTCACGTGATCTGGGCCTGCTGAGCTGCGTGATTACTGTCTGCTCATCTGCTTGACAATTGCCAGCTGAGCTGCACGATTCCTGCCTGTCATCTGCTTGACAATTGCCAGCTGTGCTGCGTAATTCCTGCCTGCTCAGCTGCTTGATTATTGCCAGCTGAGCAGCATGATTCCTCACACCTGAGTTCCATGATTATTGCCTGCTGACTGTTTGATTCGTGCCTACTCAGCTCTTTGTTTATTGCCTCCAGAGGCACATGATCAGTGTATGATAGCAAACATGATCAGCGCATGATCAGTCACATGATCAGCGCCATTAAGTCACGTGATCACTACATGATAGTCATGTGATCAGTCCATGCTCAGTCACGGTATCAGTGCATGATCAGCCACGTGATCAGTGCATGATCTGTCACAAGATTAGTGTATGATCATCCACGTGATCAGTGCATGGGCAGTCATGTGATCAGTGCATGATATAGACGTGATCAGTGCATGATCAGTCTCGTGATCAGTGCATGATAGCCACGTGATCAGTGCATGATCAGTCACCTGATGGGTGTATGATCATTCACGTGACCTGTACATGGTAGCTACATGATCATTGCATGATCAGCCACGTGAGTAGTTCATGATAGCCACGTGATCACTGCATGATCAGTCACGTGATCAGTGCATGATCAGTCATGTGACCAGTACATGGTAGCTGCGTGATCATGGCATGATCAGCCACGTGAGCAGTGCATGATAGCCACGTGATCAGTGCATGATCAGACACGAGATCAGTGCATGATCAGTCACGTGATCAGTGCATGATCAGCCACGTGATCAGTGCATGACCAGGCACGTGATCAGTGTATGTCCAGCCAAGTGATCAGTGCATGATAGCCACGTGATCAGTGCATGATCAGTCACGTGATCAGTGCATGATCAGTTATGTGATCAGTGTATGATCAGCCACGTGATCAGTGCATGATCAGCCACATGATCAGTGCATGATCAATTACGTGATCAGTGCATGATCAGTCACGTGACCAGTACATGGTAGCTACGTGATCATTGCCTGATCAGCCACGTGATCAGTGCATGATAGCCACGTGATCAGTGCATGATAGCCACGTGATCAGTGCATGATAGCCACGTGATCAGTGCATGATCAGTCATGTGATACGTGTGTGATCAGCCACATGATCAGTGCATGATATCCACGTGATCAGTGCATGACAGCCACGTGATCAGTGCATGAGAGCCACGGGATCAGTGCATGATCAGTCACGTGATACATGTGTGATCAGCCACGTGATCAGTGCATGATGAGCCACGTGATCAGTGCAGGATCAATTACGTGATCAGTGCATGATCAGTCACGTGACCAGTACATGGTTGCTACGTGATCGTTGCATGATCAGCCACGTGAGCAGAGCATGATAGCCACGTGGTCAGTGCATGATCAGTCACGTGATCAGTACATGATCAGTCACGTGAACAGTGCATGATCATTTACGTGATCTTTGCATGATCAGTCACGTTACCAGTATATGGTTGCTACGTGATCATTCCATGACGAGCCACGTGAGCAGTGCATGATAGCCACGTGATGTGTGCATGAGTTACGTGAGCAGAGTATGATCAGCCACGTGATCAGTGCATGAGTGCCACGTGATCAGTGCATGATATGTCACGTGACAGGTGTGTGATCAGCCACGTGAACAGTGCATGTTCAGCCACGTGATCAGTGCATGATAGCCACGTGATCAGTGCATGATCAGTTACGTGAGCAGTGTATGATCAGCCACGTGATCAGTGCATGGTCAGACACGTGAACAGTGTATGATCAGCCACGTGATCAGTGCATGATATCCAAGTGATCAGTGCATGATCATCACGTGATCAGTGTATGATCAGCCACGTGAACAGTGCATGCTCAGTCACGTGATCTGGGCCTGCTGAGCTGCGTGATTACTGTCTGCTCATCTGCTTGACAATTGCCAGCTGAGCTGCACGATTCCTGCCTGTCATCTGCTTGACAATTGCCAGCTGTGCTGCGTAATTCCTGCCTGCTCAGCTGCTTGATTATTGCCAGCTGAGCAGCATGATTCCTCACACCTGAGTTCCATGATTATTGCCTGCTGACTGTTTGATTCGTGCCTACTCAGCTCTTTGTTTATTGCCTCCAGAGGCACATGATCAGTGTATGATAGCAAACATGATCAGCGCATGATCAGTCACATGATCAGCGCCATTAAGTCACGTGATCACTACATGATAGTCATGTGATCAGTCCATGCTCAGTCACGGTATCAGTGCATGATCAGCCACGTGATCAGTGCATGATCTGTCACAAGATTAGTGTATGATCATCCACGTGATCAGTGCACGGGCAGTCATGTGATCAGTGCATGATATAGACGTGAACAGTGCATGATCAGTCTCGTGATCAGTGCATGATAGCCACGTGATCAGTGCATGATCAGTCACCTGATGGGTGTATGATCATTCACGTGACCTGTACATGGTAGCTACATGATCATTGCATGATCAGCCACGTGAGTAGTGCATGATAGCCACGTGATCACTGCATGATCAGTCACGTGATCAGTGCATGATCAGTCATGTGACCAGTACATGGTAGCTGCGTGATCATGGCATGATCAGCCACGTGAGCAGTGCATGATAGCCACGTGATCAGTGCATGATCAGACACGTGATCAGTGCATGATCAGTCACGTGATCAGTGCATGATCAGCCACGTGATCAGTGCATGATCAGTCACGTGATCAGTGCATGATCAGCCACGTGATCAGTGCATGATCAGGCACGTGATCAGTGTATGATCAGCCACGTGATCAGTGCATGATAGCCACGTGATCAGTGCATGATCAGTCACGTGATCAGTGCATGATCAGTCATGTGATCAGTGCATGATCAGCCACGTGATCAGTGCATGATCAGCCACGTGATCAGTGCATGATCAATCACGTGATCAGTGCATGATCAGTCACGTGACCAGTACATGGTAGCTACGTGATCATTGCATGATCAGCCACGTGATCAGTGCATGATAGCCACGTGATCAGTGCATGATCAGCCACGTGATCAGTGCATGATCAGTCACGTGATCAGTACATGATAGCTGCGTGATCATGCATGATCAGCCACGTGATCAGTGCATGATAGCCACGTGATCAGTGCATGATCAGTCACGTGATCAGTGCATGATCAGTCACGTGATCAGTGCATGATCAGCCACGTGATCAGTGCATGATCAGTCACGTGATCAGTGCATGATCAGCCACGTGATCAGTGCATGATAGCCACGTGATCAGTGCATGATCAGTCACGTGATCAGTGCATGATCAGTCACGTGATCAGTGCATGATCAGCCACGTGATCAGTGCATGATCAATTACGTGATCAGTGCATGATCAGTCACGTGACCAGTGCATGGTAGCTACGTGATCAGTGCATGATCAGCCACGTGATCAGTGCATGATAGCCACGTGATCAGTGCATGATAGCCACGTGATCAGTGCATGATCAGTCACGTGATAGTGTGTGATCAGCCACGTGATCAGTGCATGATATCCACGTGATCAGTGCATGATCAGCCACGTGATCAGTGCATGATAGCCACGTGATCAGTGCATGATCAGTCACGTGATCATGTGTGATCAGCCACGTGATCAGTGCATGATCAGCCACGTGATCAGTGCATGATCAATTACGTGATCAGTGCATGATCAGTCACGTGACCAGTACATGGTAGCTGCGTGATCATGCATGATCAGCCACGTGATCAGTGCATGATAGCCACGTGATCAGTGCATGATCAGTCACGTGATCAGTGCATGATCAGTCACGTGATCAGTGCATGATCAGCCACGTGATCAGTGCATGATCAGTCACGTGATCAGTGCATGATCAGCCACGTGATCAGTGCATGATAGCCACGTGATCAGTGCATGATCAGTCACGTGATCAGTGCATGATCAGTCACGTGATCAGTGCATGATCAGCCACGTGATCAGTGCATGATCAGCCACGTGATCAGTGCATGATCAGTCACGTGATCAGTGCATGATCAGTCACGTGACCAGTACATGGTAGCTACGTGATCATTGCATGATCAGCCACGTGATCAGTGCATGATAGCCACGTGATCAGTGCATGATCAGCCACGTGATCAGTGCATGATCAGTCATGTGACCAGTACATGGTAGCTGCGTGATCATGCATGATCAGCCACGTGATCAGTGCATGATAGCCACGTGATCAGTGCATGATCAGACACGTGATCAGTGCATGATCAGTCACGTGATCAGTGCATGATCAGCCACGTGATCAGTGCATGATCAGGCACGTGATCAGTGCATGATCAGCCACGTGATCAGTGCATGATAGCCACGTGATCAGTGCATGATCAGTCACGTGATCAGTGCATGATCAGTTACGTGATCAGTGCATGATCAGCCACGTGATCAGTGCATGATCAATTACGTGATCAGTGCATGATCAGTCACGTGACCAGTACATGGTAGCTACGTGATCATTGCATGATCAGCCACGTGATCAGTGCATGATAGCCACGTGATCAGTGCATGATAGCCACGTGATCAGTGCATGATCAGTCATGTGATACGTGTGTGATCAGCCACGTGATCAGTGCATGATATCCACGTGATCAGTGCATGACAGCCACGTGATCAGTGCATGATAGCCACGTGATCAGTGCATGATCAGTCACGTGATACATGTGTGATCAGCCACGTGATCAGTGCATGATGAGCCACGTGATCAGTGCAGGATCAATTACGTGATCAGTGCATGATCAGTCACGTGACCAGTACATGGTTGCTACGTGATCGTTGCATGATCAGCCACGTGAGCAGAGCATGATAGCCACGTGATCAGTGCATGATCAGTCACGTGATCAGTACATGATCAGTCACGTGAACAGTGCATGATCATTTACGTGATCTTTGCATGATCAGTCACGTGACCAGTATATGGTAGCTACGTGATCATTCCATGACGAGCCACGTGAGCAGTGCATGATAGCCACGTGATGTGTGCATGAGTTACGTGAGCAGAGTATGATCAGCCACGTGATCAGTGCATGAGTGCCACGTGATCAGTGCATGATATGTCACGTGACAGGTGTGTGATCAGCCACGTGAACAGTGCATGTTCAGCCACGTGATCAGTGCATGATAGCCACGTGATCAGTGCATGATCAGTTACGTGAGCAGTGTATGATCAGCCACGTGATCAGTGCATGGTCAGACACGTGAACAGTGTATGATCAGCCACGTGATCAGTGCATGATATCCAAGTGATCAGTGCATGATCATCACGTGATCAGTGTATGATCAGCCACGTGAACAGTGCATGCTCAGTCACGTGATCTGGGCCTGCTGAGCTGCGTGATTACTGTCTGCTCATCTGCTTGACAATTGCCAGCTGAGCTGCACGATTCCTGCCTGTCATCTGCTTGACAATTGCCAGCTGTGCTGCGTAATTCCTGCCTGCTCAGCTGCTTGATTATTGCCAGCTGAGCAGCATGATTCCTCACACCTGAGTTCCATGATTATTGCCTGCTGACTGTTTGATTCGTGCCTACTCAGCTCTTTGTTTATTGCCTCCAGAGGCACATGATCAGTGTATGATAGCAAACATGATCAGCGCATGATCAGTCACATGATCAGCGCCATTAAGTCACGTGATCACTACATGATAGTCATGTGATCAGTCCATGCTCAGTCACGGTATCAGTGCATGATCAGCCACGTGATCAGTGCATGATCTGTCACAAGATTAGTGTATGATCATCCACGTGATCAGTGCATGGGCAGTCATGTGATCAGTGCATGATATAGACGTGATCAGTGCATGATCAGTCTCGTGATCAGTGCATGATAGCCACGTGATCAGTGCATGATCAGTCACCTGATGGGTGTATGATCATTCACGTGACCTGTACATGGTAGCTACATGATCATTGCATGATCAGCCACGTGAGTAGTTCATGATAGCCACGTGATCACTGCATGATCAGTCACGTGATCAGTGCATGATCAGTCATGTGACCAGTACATGGTAGCTGCGTGATCATGGCATGATCAGCCACGTGAGCAGTGCATGATAGCCACGTGATCAGTGCATGATCAGACACGTGATCAGTGCATGATCAGTCACGTGATCAGTGCATGATCAGCCACGTGATCAGTGCATGACCAGGCACGTGATCAGTGTATGTCAGCCACGTGATCAGTGCATGATAGCCACGTGATCAGTGCATGATCAGTCACGTGATCAGTGCATGATCAGTTATGTGATCAGTGTATGATCAGCCACGTGATCAGTGCATGATCAGCCACATGATCAGTGCATGATCAATTACGTGATCAGTGCATGATCAGTCACGTGACCAGTACATGATAGCTACGTGATCAGTGCATGATCAGCCACGTGATCAGTGCATGATCAGCCACGTGATCAGTGCATGATATCCACGTGATCAGTGCATGACAGCCACGTGATCAGTGCATGAGAGCCACGTGATCAGTGCATGATCAGTCACGTGATACATGTGTGATCAGCCACGTGATCAGTGCATGATGAGCCACGTGATCAGTGCAGGATCAATTACGTGATCAGTGCATGATCAGTCACGTGACCAGTACATGGTTGCTACGTGATCGTTGCATGATCAGCCACGTGAGCAGAGCATGATAGCCACGTGATCAGTGCATGATCAGTCACGTGATCAGTACATGATCAGTCACGTGAACAGTGCATGATCATTTACGTGATCTTTGCATGATCAGTCACGTGACCAGTATATGGTTGCTACGTGATCATTCCATGACGAGCCACGTGAGCAGTGCATGATAGCCACGTGATGTGTGCATGAGTTACGTGAGCAGAGTATGATCAGCCACGTGATCAGTGCATGAGTGCCACGTGATCAGTGCATGATATGTCACGTGACAGGTGTGTGATCAGCCACGTGAACAGTGCATGTTCAGCCACGTGATCAGTGCATGATAGCCACGTGATCAGTGCATGATCAGTTACGTGAGCAGTGTATGATCAGCCACGTGATCAGTGCATGGTCAGACACGTGAACAGTGTATGATCAGCCACGTGATCAGTGCATGATATCCAAGTGATCAGTGCATGATCATCACGTGATCAGTGTATGATCAGCCACGTGAACAGTGCATGCTCAGTCACGTGATCTGGGCCTGCTGAGCTGCGTGATTACTGTCTGCTCATCTGCTTGACAATTGCCAGCTGAGCTGCACGATTCCTGCCTGTCATCTGCTTGACAATTGCCAGCTGTGCTGCGTAATTCCTGCCTGCTCAGCTGCTTGATTATTGCCAGCTGAGCAGCATGATTCCTCACACCTGAGTTCCATGATTATTGCCTGCTGACTGTTTGATTCGTGCCTACTCAGCTCTTTGTTTATTGCCTCCAGAGGCACATGATCAGTGTATGATAGCAAACATGATCAGCGCATGATCAGTCACATGATCAGCGCCATTAAGTCACGTGATCACTACATGATAGTCATGTGATCAGTCCATGCTCAGTCACGGTATCAGTGCATGATCAGCCACGTGATCAGTGCATGATCTGTCACAAGATTAGTGTATGATCATCCACGTGATCAGTGCATGGGCAGTCATGTGATCAGTGCATGATATAGACGTGAACAGTGCATGATCAGTCTCGTGATCAGTGCATGATAGCCACGTGATCAGTGCATGATCAGTCACCTGATGGGTGTATGATCATTCACGTGACCTGTACATGGTAGCTACATGATCATTGCATGATCAGCCACGTGAGTAGTTCATGATAGCCACGTGATCACTGCATGATCAGTCACGTGATCAGTGCATGATCAGTCATGTGACCAGTACATGGTAGCTGCGTGATCATGGCATGATCAGCCACGTGAGCAGTGCATGATAGCCACGTGATCAGTGCATGATCAGACACGAGATCAGTGCATGATCAGTCACGTGATCAGTGCATGATCAGCCACGTGATCAGTGCATGACCAGGCACGTGATCAGTGTATGTCCAGCCAAGTGGTCAGTGCATGATAGCCACGTGATCAGTGCATGATCAGTCACGTGATCAGTGCATGATCAGTTATGTGATCAGTGTATGATCAGCCACGTGATCAGTGCATGATCAGCCACATGATCAGTGCATGATCAATTACGTGATCAGTGCATGATCAGTCACGTGACCAGTACATGGTAGCTACGTGATCATTGCATGATCAGCCACGTGATCAGTGCATGATAGCCACGTGATCAGTGCATGATAGCCACGTGATCAGTGCATGATAGCCACGTGATCAGTGCATGATCAGTCATGTGATACGTGTGTGATCAGCCACGTGATCAGTGCATGATATCCACGTGATCAGTGCATGACAGCCACGTGATCAGTGCATGATAGCCACGTGATCAGTGCATGATCAGTCACGTGATACATGTGTGATCAGCCACGTGATCAGTGCATGATGAGCCACGTGATCAGTGCATGATCAATTACGTGATCAGTGCATGATCAGTCACGTGACCAGTACATGGTTGCTACGTGATCGTTGCATGATCAGCCACGTGAGCAGAGCATGATAGCCACGTGATCAGTGCATGATCAGTCACGTGATCAGTACATGATCAGTCACGTGAACAGTGCATGATCATTTACGTGATCTTTGCATGATCAGTCACGTGACCAGTATATGGTTGCTACGTGATCATTCCATGACGAGCCACGTGAGCAGTGCATGATAGCCACGTGATGTGTGCATGAGTTACGTGAGCAGAGTATGATCAGCCACGTGATCAGTGCATGAGTGCCACGTGATCAGTGCATGATATGTCACGTGACAGGTGTGTGATCAGCCACGTGAACAGTGCATGTTCAGCCACGTGATCAGTGCATGATAGCCACGTGATCAGTGCATGATCAGTTACGTGAGCAGTGTATGATCAGCCACGTGATCAGTGCATGGTCAGACACGTGAACAGTGTATGATCAGCCACGTGATCAGTGCATGATATCCAAGTGATCAGTGCATGATCATCACGTGATCAGTGTATGATCAGCCACGTGAACAGTGCATGCTCAGTCACGTGATCTGGGCCTGCTGAGCTGCGTGATTACTGTCTGCTCATCTGCTTGACAATTGCCAGCTGAGCTGCACGATTCCTGCCTGTCATCTGCTTGACAATTGCCAGCTGTGCTGCGTAATTCCTGCCTGCTCAGCTGCTTGATTATTGCCAGCTGAGCAGCATGATTCCTCACACCTGAGTTCCATGATTATTGCCTGCTGACTGTTTGATTCGTGCCTACTCAGCTCTTTGTTTATTGCCTCCAGAGGCACATGATCAGTGTATGATAGCAAACATGATCAGCGCATGATCAGTCACATGATCAGCGCCATTAAGTCACGTGATCACTACATGATAGTCATGTGATCAGTCCATGCTCAGTCACGGTATCAGTGCATGATCAGCCACGTGATCAGTGCATGATCTGTCACAAGATTAGTGTATGATCATCCACGTGATCAGTGCATGGGCAGTCATGTGATCAGTGCATGATATAGACGTGAACAGTGCATGATCAGTCTCGTGATCAGTGCATGATAGCCACGTGATCAGTGCATGATCAGTCACCTGATGGGTGTATGATCATTCACGTGACCTGTACATGGTAGCTACATGATCATTGCATGATCAGCCACGTGAGTAGTTCATGATAGCCACGTGATCACTGCATGATCAGTCACGTGATCAGTGCATGATCAGTCATGTGACCAGTACATGGTAGCTGCGTGATCATGGCATGATCAGCCACGTGAGCAGTGCATGATAGCCACGTGATCAGTGCATGATCAGACACGTGATCAGTGCATGATCAGTCACGTGATCAGTGCATGATCAGCCACGTGATCAGTGCATGACCAGGCACGTGATCAGTGTATGTCAGCCAAGTGATCAGTGCATGATAGCCACGTGATCAGTGCATGATCAGTCACGTGATCAGTGCATGATCAGTTATGTGATCAGTGTATGATCAGCCACGTGATCAGTGCATGATCAGCCACATGATCAGTGCATGATCAATTACGTGATCAGTGCATGATCAGTCACGTGACCAGTACATGGTAGCTACGTGATCATTGCATGATCAGCCACGTGATCAGTGCATGATAGCCACGTGATCAGTGCATGATAGCCACGTGATCAGTGCATGATAGCCACGTGATCAGTGCATGATCAGTCATGTGATACGTGTGTGATCAGCCACGTGATCAGTGCATGATATCCACGTGATCAGTGCATGACAGCCACGTGATCAGTGCATGATAGCCACGGGATCAGTGCATGATCAGTCACGTGATACATGTGTGATCAGCCACGTGATCAGTGCATGATGAGCCACGTGATCAGTGCAGGATCAATTACGTGATCAGTGCATGATCAGTCACGTGACCAGTACATGGTTGCTACGTGATCGTTGCATGATCAGCCACGTGAGCAGAGCATGATAGCCACGTGATCAGTGCATGATCAGTCACGTGATCAGTACATGATCAGTCACGTGAACAGTGCATGATCATTTACGTGATCTTTGCATGATCAGTCACGTGACCAGTATATGGTTGCTACGTGATCATTCCATGACGAGCCACGTGAGCAGTGCATGATAGCCACGTGATGTGTGCATGAGTTACGTGAGCAGAGTATGATCAGCCACGTGATCAGTGCATGAGTGCCACGTGATCAGTGCATGATATGTCACGTGACAGGTGTGTGATCAGCCACGTGAACAGTGCATGTTCAGCCACGTGATCAGTGCATGATAGCCACGTGATCAGTGCATGATCAGTTACGTGAGCAGTGTATGATCAGCCACGTGATCAGTGCATGGTCAGACACGTGAACAGTGTATGATCAGCCACGTGATCAGTGCATGATATCCAAGTGATCAGTGCATGATCATCACGTGATCAGTGTATGATCAGCCACGTGAACAGTGCATGCTCAGTCACGTGATCTGGGCCTGCTGAGCTGCGTGATTACTGTCTGCTCATCTGCTTGACAATTGCCAGCTGAGCTGCACGATTCCTGCCTGTCATCTGCTTGACAATTGCCAGCTGTGCTGCGTAATTCCTGCCTGCTCAGCTGCTTGATTATTGCCAGCTGAGCAGCATGATTCCTCACACCTGAGTTCCATGATTATTGCCTGCTGACTGTTTGATTCGTGCCTACTCAGCTCTTTGTTTATTGCCTCCAGAGGCACATGATCAGTGTATGATAGCAAACATGATCAGCGCATGATCAGTCACATGATCAGCGCCATTAAGTCACGTGATCACTACATGATAGTCATGTGATCAGTCCATGCTCAGTCACGGTATCAGTGCATGATCAGCCACGTGATCAGTGCATGATCTGTCACAAGATTAGTGTATGATCATCCACGTGATCAGTGCACGGGCAGTCATGTGATCAGTGCATGATATAGACGTGATCAGTGCATGATCAGTCTCGTGATCAGTGCATGATAGCCACGTGATCAGTGCATGATCAGTCACCTGATGGGTGTATGATCATTCACGTGACCTGTACATGGTAGCTACATGATCATTGCATGATCAGCCACGTGAGTAGTGCATGATAGCCACGTGATCACTGCATGATCAGTCACGTGATCAGTGCATGATCAGTCATGTGACCAGTACATGGTAGCTGCGTGATCATGGCATGATCAGCCACGTGAGCAGTGCATGATAGCCACGTGATCAGTGCATGATCAGACACGTGATCAGTGCATGATCAGTCACGTGATCAGTGCATGATCAGCCACGTGATCAGTGCATGATCAGTCACGTGATCAGTGCATGATCAGCCACGTGATCAGTGCATGATCAGTCACGTGATCAGTGCATGATCAGCCACGTGATCAGTGCATGATAGCCACGTGATCAGTGCATGATCAGTCACGTGATCAGTGCATGATCAGTCACGTGATCAGTGCATGATCAGCCACGTGATCAGTGCATGATCAGCCACGTGATCAGTGCATGATCAATTACGTGATCAGTGCATGATCAGTCACGTGATCAGTGCATGGTAGCTACGTGATCAGTGCATGATCAGCCACGTGATCAGTGCATGATAGCCACGTGATCAGTGCATGATAGCCACGTGATCAGTGCATGATCAGTCACGTGATCAGTGCATGATAGCCACGTGATCAGTGCATGATCAGCCACGTGATCAGTGCATGATAGCCACGTGATCAGTGCATGATCAGCCACGTGATCAGTGCATGATCAGTCACGTGATCAGTGCATGATCAGCCACGTGATCAGTGCATGATCAGCCACGTGATCAGTGCATGATCAGCCACGTGATCAGTGCATGATAGCCACGTGATCAGTGCATGATCAGTCACGTGATCAGTGCATGATCAGTCACGTGATCAGTGCATGATCAGCCACGTGATCAGTGCATGATCAGTCACGTGATCAGTGCATGATCAGTCACGTGATCAGTGCATGGTAGCTACGTGATCATTGCATGATCAGCCACGTGATCAGTGCATGATAGCCACGTGATCAGTGCATGATAGCCACGTGATCAGTGCATGATCAGTCACGTGATAGTGTGTGATCAGCCACGTGATCAGTGCATGATAGCCACGTGATCAGTGCATGATCAGCCACGTGATCAGTGCATGATAGCCACGTGATCAGTGCATGATCAGTCACGTGATCATGTGTGATCAGCCACGTGATCAGTGCATGATCAGCCACGTGATCAGTGCATGATCAATTACGTGATCAGTGCATGATCAGTCACGTGACCAGTACATGGTAGCTGCGTGATCATGCATGATCAGCCACGTGATCAGTGCATGATAGCCACGTGATCAGTGCATGATCAGTCACGTGATCAGTGCATGATCAGTCACGTGATCAGTGCATGATCAGCCACGTGATCAGTGCATGATCAGTCACGTGATCAGTGCATGATCAGCCACGTGATCAGTGCATGATAGCCACGTGATCAGTGCATGATCAGTCACGTGATCAGTGCATGATCAGTCACGTGATCAGTGCATGATCAGCCACGTGATCAGTGCATGATCAGCCACGTGATCAGTGCATGATCAGTCACGTGATCAGTGCATGATCAGTCACGTGATCAGTGCATGGTAGCTACGTGATCAGTGCATGATCAGCCACGTGATCAGTGCATGATAGCCACGTGATCAGTGCATGATCAGCCACGTGATCAGTGCATGATCAGTCACGTGATCAGTACATGATAGCTGCGTGATCAGTGCATGATCAGCCACGTGATCAGTGCATGATAGCCACGTGATCAGTGCATGATCAGTCACGTGATCAGTGCATGATCAGTCACGTGATCAGTGCATGATCAGCCACGTGATCAGTGCATGATCAGTCACGTGATCAGTGCATGATCAGCCACGTGATCAGTGCATGATAGCCACGTGATCAGTGCATGATCAGTCACGTGATCAGTGCATGATCAGTCACGTGATCAGTGCATGATCAGCCACGTGATCAGTGCATGATCAGTCACGTGATCAGTGCATGATCAGTCACGTGATCAGTGCATGATAGCTACGTGATCAGTGCATGATCAGCCACGTGATCAGTGCATGATAGCCACGTGATCAGTGCATGATCAGTCACGTGATCAGTGCATGATCAGCCACGTGATCAGTGCATGATCAGCCACGTGATCAGTGCATGATCAGTCACGTGATCAGTGCATGATCAGCCACGTGATCAGTGCATGTCAGCCACGTGATCAGTGCATGATAGCCACGTGATCAGTGCATGATCAGTCACGTGATCAGTGCATGATCAGTCACGTGATCAGTGCATGATCAGCCACGTGATCAGTGCATGATCAGCCACGTGATCAGTGCATGATCAATTACGTGATCAGTGCATGATCAGTCACGTGACCAGTACATGGTAGCTACGTGATCATTGCATGATCAGCCACGTGATCAGTGCATGATAGCCACGTGATCAGTGCATGATAGCCACGTGATCAGTGCATGATCAGTCATGTGATACGTGTGTGATCAGCCACGTGATCAGTGCATGATATCCACGTGATCAGTGCATGACAGCCACGTGATCAGTGCATGAGAGCCACGTGATCAGTGCATGATCAGTCACGTGATACATGTGTGATCAGCCACGTGATCAGTGCATGATGAGCCACGTGATCAGTGCATGATCAATTACGTGATCAGTGCATGATCAGTCACGTGACCAGTACATGGTTGCTACGTGATCGTTGCATGATCAGCCACGTGAGCAGTGCATGATAGCCACGTGATCAGTGCATGATCAGTCACGTGATCAGTACATGATCAGTCACGTGAACAGTGCATGATCATTTACGTGATCAGTGCATGATCAGTCACGTGACCAGTATATGGTTGCTACGTGATCATTCCATGACAGCCACGTGAGCAGTGCATGATAGCCACGTGATGTGTGCATGAGTTACGTGAGCAGAGTATGATCAGCCACGTGATCAGTGCATGAGTGCCACGTGATCAGTGCATGATATGTCACGTGACAGGTGTGTGATCAGCCACGTGAACAGTGCATGTTCAGCCACGTGATCAGTGCATGATAGCCACGTGATCAGTGCATGATCAGTTACGTGAGCAGTGTATGATCAGCCACGTGATCAGTGCATGATCAGACACGTGATCAGTGCATGATCAGCCACGTGATCAGTGCATGATCATCACGTGAACAGTGTATGATCAGCCACGTGATCAGTGCATGATATCCAAGTGATCAGTGCATGATCATCACGTGATCAGTGTATGATCAGCCACGTGAACAGTGCATGCTCAGTCACGTGATCTGGGCCTGCTGAGCTGCGTGATTACTGTCTGCTCATCTGCTTGACAATTGCCAGCTGAGCTGCACGATTCCTGCCTGTCATCTGCTTGACAATTGCCAGCTGTGCTGCGTAATTCCTGCCTGCTCAGCTGCTTGATTATTGCCAGCTGAGCAGCATGATTCCTCACACCTGAGTTCCATGATTATTGCCTGCTGACTGTTTGATTCGTGCCTACTCAGCTCTTTGTTTATTGCCTCCAGAGGCACATGATCAGTGTATGATAGCAAACATGATCAGCGCATGATCAGTCACATGATCAGCGCCATTAAGTCACGTGATCACTACATGATAGTCATGTGATCAGTCCATGCTCAGTCACGGTATCAGTGCATGATCAGCCACGTGATCAGTGCATGATCTGTCACAAGATTAGTGTATGATCATCCACGTGATCAGTGCATGGGCAGTCATGTGATCAGTGCATGATATAGACGTGATCAGTGCATGATCAGTCTCGTGATCAGTGCATGATAGCCACGTGATCAGTGCATGATCAGTCACCTGATGGGTGTATGATCATTCACGTGACCTGTACATGGTAGCTACATGATCATTGCATGATCAGCCACGTGAGTAGTGCATGATAGCCACGTGACTGCATGATCAGTCACGTGATCAGTGCATGATCAGTCATGTGACCAGTACATGGTAGCTGCGTGATCATGGCATGATCAGCCACGTGAGCAGTGCATGATAGCCACGTGATCAGTGCATGATCAGACACGAGATCAGTGCATGATCAGTCACGTGATCAGTGCATGATCAGCCACGTGATCAGTGCATGACCAGGCACGTGATCAGTGTATGTCAGCCAAGTGATCAGTGCATGATAGCCACGTGATCAGTGCATGATCAGTCACGTGATCAGTGCATGATCAGTTATGTGATCAGTGTATGATCAGCCACGTGATCAGTGCATGATCAGCCACATGATCAGTGCATGATCAATTACGTGATCAGTGCATGATCAGTCACGTGACCAGTACATGGTAGCTACGTGATCATTGCCTGATCAGCCACGTGATCAGTGCATGATAGCCACGTGATCAGTGCATGATAGCCACGTGATCAGTGCATGATCAGTCATGTGATACGTGTGTGATCAGCCACGTGATCAGTGCATGATATCCACGTGATCAGTGCATGACAGCCACGTGATCAGTGCATGAGAGCCACGGGATCAGTGCATGATCAGTCACGTGATACATGTGTGATCAGCCACGTGATCAGTGCATGATGAGCCACGTGATCAGTGCAGGATCAATTACGTGATCAGTGCATGATCAGTCACGTGACCAGTACATGGTTGCTACGTGATCGTTGCATGATCAGCCACGTGAGCAGAGCATGATAGCCACGTGATCAGTGCATGATCAGTCACGTGATCAGTACATGATCAGTCACGTGAACAGTGCATGATCATTTACGTGATCTTTGCATGATCAGTCACGTGACCAGTATATGGTTGCTACGTGATCATTCCATGACGAGCCACGTGAGCAGTGCATGATAGCCACGTGATGTGTGCATGAGTTACGTGAGCAGAGTATGATCAGCCACGTGATCAGTGCATGAGTGCCACGTGATCAGTGCATGATATGTCACGTGACAGGTGTGTGATCAGCCACGTGAACAGTGCATGTTCAGCCACGTGATCAGTGCATGATAGCCACGTGATCAGTGCATGATCAGTTACGTGAGCAGTGTATGATCAGCCACGTGATCAGTGCATGGTCAGACACGTGAACAGTGTATGATCAGCCACGTGATCAGTGCATGATATCCAAGTGATCAGTGCATGATCATCACGTGATCAGTGTATGATCAGCCACGTGAACAGTGCATGCTCAGTCACGTGATCTGGGCCTGCTGAGCTGCGTGATTACTGTCTGCTCATCTGCTTGACAATTGCCAGCTGAGCTGCACGATTCCTGCCTGTCATCTGCTTGACAATTGCCAGCTGTGCTGCGTAATTCCTGCCTGCTCAGCTGCTTGATTATTGCCAGCTGAGCAGCATGATTCCTCACACCTGAGTTCCATGATTATTGCCTGCTGACTGTTTGATTCGTGCCTACTCAGCTCTTTGTTTATTGCCTCCAGAGGCACATGATCAGTGTATGATAGCAAACATGATCAGCGCATGATCAGTCACATGATCAGCGCCATTAAGTCACGTGATCACTACATGATAGTCATGTGATCAGTCCATGCTCAGTCACGGTATCAGTGCATGATCAGCCACGTGATCAGTGCATGATCTGTCACAAGATTAGTGTATGATCATCCACGTGATCAGTGCACGGGCAGTCATGTGATCAGTGCATGATATAGACGTGATCAGTGCATGATCAGTCTCGTGATCAGTGCATGATAGCCACGTGATCAGTGCATGATCAGTCACCTGATGGGTGTATGATCATTCACGTGACCTGTACATGGTAGCTACATGATCATTGCATGATCAGCCACGTGAGTAGTGCATGATAGCCACGTGATCACTGCATGATCAGTCACGTGATCAGTGCATGATCAGTCATGTGACCAGTACATGGTAGCTGCGTGATCATGGCATGATCAGCCACGTGAGCAGTGCATGATAGCCACGTGATCAGTGCATGATCAGACACGTGATCAGTGCATGATCAGTCACGTGATCAGTGCATGATCAGCCACGTGATCAGTGCATGACCAGGCACGTGATCAGTGTATGTCAGCCAAGTGATCAGTGCATGATAGCCACGTGATCAGTGCATGATCAGTCACGTGATCAGTGCATGATCAGTTATGTGATCAGTGTATGATCAGCCACGTGATCAGTGCATGATCAGCCACGTGATCAGTGCATGATCAATTACGTGATCAGTGCATGATCAGTCACGTGACCAGTACATGGTAGCTACGTGATCATTGCCTGATCAGCCACGTGATCAGTGCATGATAGCCACGTGATCAGTGCATGATAGCCACGTGATCAGTGCATGATCAGTCATGTGATACGTGTGTGATCAGCCACGTGATCAGTGCATGATATCCACGTGATCAGTGCATGACAGCCACGTGATCAGTGCATGAGAGCCACGTGATCAGTGCATGATCAGTCACGTGATACATGTGTGATCAGCCACGTGATCAGTGCATGATGAGCCACGTGATCAGTGCAGGATCAATTACGTGATCAGTGCATGATCAGTCACGTGACCAGTACATGGTTGCTACGTGATCGTTGCATGATCAGCCACGTGAGCAGTGCATGATAGCCACGTGATCAGTGCATGATCAGTCACGTGATCAGTACATGATCAGTCACGTGAACAGTGCATGATCATTTACGTGATCTTTGCATGATCAGTCACGTGACCAGTATATGGTTGCTACGTGATCATTCCATGACGAGCCACGTGAGCAGTGCATGATAGCCACGTGATGTGTGCATGAGTTACGTGAGCAGAGTATGATCAGCCACGTGATCAGTGCATGAGTGCCACGTGATCAGTGCATGATATGTCACGTGACAGGTGTGTGATCAGCCACGTGAACAGTGCATGTTCAGCCACGTGATCAGTGCATGATAGCCACGTGATCAGTGCATGATCAGTTACGTGAGCAGTGTATGATCAGCCACGTGATCAGTGCATGGTCAGACACGTGAACAGTGTATGATCAGCCACGTGATCAGTGCATGATCATCACGTGATCAGTGTATGATCAGCCACGTGAACAGTGCATGCTCAGTCACGTGATCAGGGCCTGCTGAGCTGCGTGATTACTGTCTGCTCATCTGCTTGACAATTGCCAGCTGAGCTGCACGATTCCTGCCTGTCATCTGCTTGACAATTGCCAGCTGTGCTGCGTAATTCCTGCCTGCTCAGCTGCTTGATTATTGCCAGCTGAGCAGCATGATTCCTCACACCTGAGTTCCATGATTATTGCCTGCTGACTGTTTGATTCGTGCCTACTCAGCTCTTTGTTTATTGCCTCCAGAGGCACATGATCAGTGTATGATAGCAAACATGATCAGCGCATGATCAGTCACATGATCAGCGCCATTAAGTCACGTGATCACTACATGATAGTCATGTGATCAGTCCATGCTCAGTCACGGTATCAGTGCATGATCAGCCACGTGATCAGTGCATGATCTGTCACAAGATTAGTGTATGATCATCCACGTGATCAGTGCATGGGCAGTCATGTGATCAGTGCATGATATAGACGTGATCAGTGCATGATCAGTCTCGTGATCAGTGCATGATAGCCACGTGATCAGTGCATGATCAGTCACCTGATGGGTGTATGATCATTCACGTGACCTGTACATGGTAGCTACATGATCATTGCATGATCAGCCACGTGAGTAGTGCATGATAGCCACGTGATCACTGCATGATCAGTCACGTGATCAGTGCATGATCAGTCATGTGACCAGTACATGGTAGCTGCGTGATCATGGCATGATCAGCCACGTGAGCAGTGCATGATAGCCACGTGATCAGTGCATGATCAGACACGTGATCAGTGCATGATCAGTCACGTGATCAGTGCATGATCAGCCACGTGATCAGTGCATGATCAGGCACGTGATCAGTGTATGTCAGCCACGTGATCAGTGCATGATAGCCACGTGATCAGTGCATGATCAGTCACGTGATCAGTGCATGATCAGTTATGTGATCAGTGTATGATCAGCCACGTGATCAGTGCATGATCAGCCACATGATCAGTGCATGATCAATTACGTGATCAGTGCATGATCAGTCACGTGACCAGTACATGGTAGCTACGTGATCATTGCATGATCAGCCACGTGATCAGTGCATGATAGCCACGTGATCAGTGCATGATAGCCACGTGATCAGTGCATGATCAGTCATGTGATACGTGTGTGATCAGCCACGTGATCAGTGCATGATATCCACGTGATCAGTGCATGACAGCCACGTGATCAGTGCATGAGAGCCACGTGATCAGTGCATGATCAGTCACGTGATACATGTGTGATCAGCCACGTGATCAGTGCATGATGAGCCACGTGATCAGTGCATGATCAATTACGTGATCAGTGCATGATCAGTCACGTGACCAGTACATGGTTGCTACGTGATCGTGCATGATCAGCCACGTGAGCAGTGCATGATAGCCACGTGATCAGTGCATGATCAGTCACGTGATCAGTGCATGATCAGTCACGTGATCAGTGCATGATCATTTACGTGATCAGTGCATGATCAGTCACGTGACCAGTATATGGTTGCTACGTGATCATTGCATGACAGCCACGTGAGCAGTGCATGATAGCCACGTGATGTGTGCATGAGTTACGTGATCAGTGTATGATCAGCCACGTGATCAGTGCATGAGTGCCACGTGATCAGTGCATGATAGTCACGTGACAGTGTGTGATCAGCCACGTGATCAGTGCATGATCAGCCACGTGATCAGTGCATGATAGCCACGTGATCAGTGCATGATCAGTCACGTGATCAGTGTATGATCAGCCACGTGATCAGTGCATGATAGCCACGTGATCAGTGCATGATCATCACGTGATCAGTGCATGATCAGCCACGTGATCAGTGCATGATCAGCCACGTGATCAGTGCATGATAGCCACGTGATCAGTGCATGATCAGTTACGTGAGCAGTGTATGATCAGCCACGTGATCAGTGCATGGTCAGACACGTGAACAGTGTATGATCAGCCACGTGATCAGTGCATGATATCCAAGTGATCAGTGCATGATCATCACGTGATCAGTGTATGATCAGCCACGTGAACAGTGCATGCTCAGTCACGTGATCTGGGCCTGCTGAGCTGCGTGATTACTGTCTGCTCATCTGCTTGACAATTGCCAGCTGAGCTGCACGATTCCTGCCTGTCATCTGCTTGACAATTGCCAGCTGTGCTGCGTAATTCCTGCCTGCTCAGCTGCTTGATTATTGCCAGCTGAGCAGCATGATTCCTCACACCTGAGTTCCATGATTATTGCCTGCTGACTGTTTGATTCGTGCCTACTCAGCTCTTTGTTTATTGCCTCCAGAGGCACATGATCAGTGTATGATAGCAAACATGATCAGCGCATGATCAGTCACATGATCAGCGCCATTAAGTCACGTGATCACTACATGATAGTCATGTGATCAGTCCATGCTCAGTCACGGTATCAGTGCATGATCAGCCACGTGATCAGTGCATGATCTGTCACAAGATTAGTGTATGATCATCCACGTGATCAGTGCATGGGCAGTCATGTGATCAGTGCATGATATAGACGTGAACAGTGCATGATCAGTCTCGTGATCAGTGCATGATAGCCACGTGATCAGTGCATGATCAGTCACCTGATGGGTGTATGATCATTCACGTGACCTGTACATGGTAGCTACATGATCATTGCATGATCAGCCACGTGAGTAGTTCATGATAGCCACGTGATCAGTGCATGATCAGTCACGTGATCAGTGCATGATCAGTCATGTGACCAGTACATGGTAGCTGCGTGATCATGGCATGATCAGCCACGTGAGCAGTGCATGATAGCCACGTGATCAGTGCATGATCAGACACGAGATCAGTGCATGATCAGTCACGTGATCAGTGCATGATCAGCCACGTGATCAGTGCATGACCAGGCACGTGATCAGTGTATGTCAGCCAAGTGATCAGTGCATGATAGCCACGTGATCAGTGCATGATCAGTCACGTGATCAGTGCATGATCAGTTATGTGATCAGTGTATGATCAGCCACGTGATCAGTGCATGATCAGCCACATGATCAGTGCATGATCAATTACGTGATCAGTGCATGATCAGTCACGTGACCAGTACATGGTAGCTACGTGATCATTGCATGATCAGCCACGTGATCAGTGCATGATAGCCACGTGATCAGTGCATGATAGCCACGTGATCAGTGCATGATCAGTCATGTGATACGTGTGTGATCAGCCACGTGATCAGTGCATGATATCCACGTGATCAGTGCATGACAGCCACGTGATCAGTGCATGAGAGCCACGGGATCAGTGCATGATCAGTCACGTGATACATGTGTGATCAGCCACGTGATCAGTGCATGATGAGCCACGTGATCAGTGCAGGATCAATTACGTGATCAGTGCATGATCAGTCACGTGACCAGTACATGGTTGCTACGTGATCGTTGCATGATCAGCCACGTGAGCAGAGCATGATAGCCACGTGATCAGTGCATGATCAGTCACGTGATCAGTACATGATCAGTCACGTGAACAGTGCATGATCATTTACGTGATCTTTGCATGATCAGTCACGTGACCAGTATATGGTTGCTACGTGATCATTCCATGACGAGCCACGTGAGCAGTGCATGATAGCCACGTGATGTGTGCATGAGTTACGTGAGCAGAGTATGATCAGCCACGTGATCAGTGCATGAGTGCCACGTGATCAGTGCATGATATGTCACGTGACAGGTGTGTGATCAGCCACGTGAACAGTGCATGTTCAGCCACGTGATCAGTGCATGATAGCCACGTGATCAGTGCATGATCAGTTACGTGAGCAGTGTATGATCAGCCACGTGATCAGTGCATGGTCAGACACGTGAACAGTGTATGATCAGCCACGTGATCAGTGCATGATATCCAAGTGATCAGTGCATGATCATCACGTGATCAGTGTATGATCAGCCACGTGAACAGTGCATGCTCAGTCACGTGATCTGGGCCTGCTGAGCTGCGTGATTACTGTCTGCTCATCTGCTTGACAATTGCCAGCTGAGCTGCACGATTCCTGCCTGTCATCTGCTTGACAATTGCCAGCTGTGCTGCGTAATTCCTGCCTGCTCAGCTGCTTGATTATTGCCAGCTGAGCAGCATGATTCCTCACACCTGAGTTCCATGATTATTGCCTGCTGACTGTTTGATTCGTGCCTACTCAGCTCTTTGTTTATTGCCTCCAGAGGCACATGATCAGTGTATGATAGCAAACATGATCAGCGCATGATCAGTCACATGATCAGCGCCATTAAGTCACGTGATCACTACATGATAGTCATGTGATCAGTCCATGCTCAGTCACGGTATCAGTGCATGATCAGCCACGTGATCAGTGCATGATCTGTCACAAGATTAGTGTATGATCATCCACGTGATCAGTGCATGGGCAGTCATGTGATCAGTGCATGATATAGACGTGATCAGTGCATGATCAGTCTCGTGATCAGTGCATGATAGCCACGTGATCAGTGCATGATCAGTCACCTGATGGGTGTATGATCATTCACGTGACCTGTACATGGTAGCTACATGATCATTGCATGATCAGCCACGTGAGTAGTGCATGATAGCCACGTGATCACTGCATGATCAGTCACGTGATCAGTGCATGATCAGTCATGTGACCAGTACATGGTAGCTGCGTGATCATGGCATGATCAGCCACGTGAGCAGTGCATGATAGCCACGTGATCAGTGCATGATCAGACACGTGATCAGTGCATGATCAGTCACGTGATCAGTGCATGATCAGCCACGTGATCAGTGCATGATCAGGCACGTGATCAGTGTATGTCAGCCACGTGATCAGTGCATGATAGCCACGTGATCAGTGCATGATCAGTCACGTGATCAGTGCATGATCAGTTACGTGATCAGTGCATGATCAGCCACGTGATCAGTGCATGATCAGCCACGTGATCAGTGCATGATCAATTACGTGATCAGTGCATGATCAGTCACGTGACCAGTACATGATAGCTACGTGATCATTGCATGATCAGCCACGTGATCAGTGCATGATAGCCACGTGATCAGTGCATGATAGCCACGTGATCAGTGCATGATCAGTCATGTGATACATGTGTGATCAGCCACGTGATCAGTGCATGATCAGCCACGTGATCAGTGCATGAGTGCCACGTGATCAGGGCATGATATGTCACGTGACAGGTGTGTGATCAGCCACGTGAACAGTGCATTTTCAGCCACGTGATCAGTGCATGATAGCCACGTGATCAGTGCATGATCAGTTACGTGAGCAGTGTATGATCAGCCACGTGATCAGTGCATGGTCAGACACGTGAACAGTGTATGATCAGCCACGTGATCAGTGCATGATATCCAAGTGATCAGTGCATGATCATCACGTGATCAGTGTATGATCAGCCACGTGAACAGTGCATGCTCAGTCACGTGATCTGGGCCTGCTGAGCTGCGTGATTACTGTCTGCTCATCTGCTTGACAATTGCCAGCTGAGCTGCACGATTCCTGCCTGTCATCTGCTTGACAATTGCCAGCTGTGCTGCGTAATTCCTGCCTGCTCAGCTGCTTGATTATTGCCAGCTGAGCAGCATGATTCCTCACACCTGAGTTCCATGATTATTGCCTGCTGACTGTTTGATTCGTGCCTACTCAGCTCTTTGTTTATTGCCTCCAGAGGCACATGATCAGTGTATGATAGCAAACATGATCAGCGCATGATCAGTCACATGATCAGCGCCATTAAGTCACGTGATCACTACATGATAGTCATGTGATCAGTCCATGCTCAGTCACGGTATCAGTGCATGATCAGCCACGTGATCAGTGCATGATCTGTCACAAGATTAGTGTATGATCATCCACGTGATCAGTGCATGGGCAGTCATGTGATCAGTGCATGATATAGACGTGAACAGTGCATGATCAGTCTCGTGATCAGTGCATGATAGCCACGTGATCAGTGCATGATCAGTCACCTGATGGGTGTATGATCATTCACGTGACCTGTACATGGTAGCTACATGATCATTGCATGATCAGCCACGTGAGTAGTGCATGATAGCCACGTGATCACTGCATGATCAGTCACGTGATCAGTGCATGATCAGTCATGTGACCAGTACATGGTAGCTGCGTGATCATGGCATGATCAGCCACGTGAGCAGTGCATGATAGCCACGTGATCAGTGCATGATCAGACACGTGATCAGTGCATGATCAGTCACGTGATCAGTGCATGATCAGCCACGTGATCAGTGCATGACCAGGCACGTGATCAGTGTATGTCCAGCCAAGTGATCAGTGCATGATAGCCACGTGATCAGTGCATGATCAGTCACGTGATCAGTGCATGATCAGTTATGTGATCAGTGTATGATCAGCCACGTGATCAGTGCATGATCAGCCACATGATCAGTGCATGATCAATTACGTGATCAGTGCATGATCAGTCACGTGACCAGTACATGGTAGCTACGTGATCATTGCATGATCAGCCACGTGATCAGTGCATGATAGCCACGTGATCAGTGCATGATAGCCACGTGATCAGTGCATGATAGCCACGTGATCAGTGCATGATCAGTCATGTGATACGTGTGTGATCAGCCACGTGATCAGTGCATGATATCCACGTGATCAGTGCATGACAGCCACGTGATCAGTGCATGATAGCCACGTGATCAGTGCATGATCAGTCACGTGATACATGTGTGATCAGCCACGTGATCAGTGCATGATGAGCCACGTGATCAGTGCAGGATCAATTACGTGATCAGTGCATGATCAGTCACGTGACCAGTACATGGTTGCTACGTGATCGTTGCATGATCAGCCACGTGAGCAGAGCATGATAGCCACGTGATCAGTGCATGATCAGTCACGTGATCAGTACATGATCAGTCACGTGAACAGTGCATGATCATTTACGTGATCTTTGCATGATCAGTCACGTTACCAGTATATGGTTGCTACGTGATCATTCCATGACGAGCCACGTGAGCAGTGCATGATAGCCACGTGATGTGTGCATGAGTTACGTGAGCAGAGTATGATCAGCCACGTGATCAGTGCATGAGTGCCACGTGATCAGTGCATGATATGTCACGTGACAGGTGTGTGATCAGCCACGTGAACAGTGCATGTTCAGCCACGTGATCAGTGCATGATAGCCACGTGATCAGTGCATGATCAGTTACGTGAGCAGTGTATGATCAGCCACGTGATCAGTGCATGGTCAGACACGTGAACAGTGTATGATCAGCCACGTGATCAGTGCATGATATCCAAGTGATCAGTGCATGATCATCACGTGATCAGTGTATGATCAGCCACGTGAACAGTGCATGCTCAGTCACGTGATCTGGGCCTGCTGAGCTGCGTGATTACTGTCTGCTCATCTGCTTGACAATTGCCAGCTGAGCTGCACGATTCCTGCCTGTCATCTGCTTGACAATTGCCAGCTGTGCTGCGTAATTCCTGCCTGCTCAGCTGCTTGATTATTGCCAGCTGAGCAGCATGATTCCTCACACCTGAGTTCCATGATTATTGCCTGCTGACTGTTTGATTCGTGCCTACTCAGCTCTTTGTTTATTGCCTCCAGAGGCACATGATCAGTGTATGATAGCAAACATGATCAGCGCATGATCAGTCACATGATCAGCGCCATTAAGTCACGTGATCACTACATGATAGTCATGTGATCAGTCCATGCTCAGTCACGGTATCAGTGCATGATCAGCCACGTGATCAGTGCATGATCTGTCACAAGATTAGTGTATGATCATCCACGTGATCAGTGCACGGGCAGTCATGTGATCAGTGCATGATATAGACGTGAACAGTGCATGATCAGTCTCGTGATCAGTGCATGATAGCCACGTGATCAGTGCATGATCAGTCACCTGATGGGTGTATGATCATTCACGTGACCTGTACATGGTAGCTACATGATCATTGCATGATCAGCCACGTGAGTAGTTCATGATAGCCACGTGATCACTGCATGATCAGTCACGTGATCAGTGCATGATCAGTCATGTGACCAGTACATGGTAGCTGCGTGATCATGGCATGATCAGCCACGTGAGCAGTGCATGATAGCCACGTGATCAGTGCATGATCAGACACGAGATCAGTGCATGATCAGTCACGTGATCAGTGCATGATCAGCCACGTGATCAGTGCATGACCAGGCACGTGATCAGTGTATGTCAGCCAAGTGATCAGTGCATGATAGCCACGTGATCAGTGCATGATCAGTCACGTGATCAGTGCATGATCAGTTATGTGATCAGTGTATGATCAGCCACGTGATCAGTGCATGATCAGCCACATGATCAGTGCATGATCAATTACGTGATCAGTGCATGATCAGTCACGTGACCAGTACATGGTAGCTACGTGATCATTGCCTGATCAGCCACGTGATCAGTGCATGATAGCCACGTGATCAGTGCATGATAGCCACGTGATCAGTGCATGATAGCCACGTGATCAGTGCATGATCAGTCATGTGATACGTGTGTGATCAGCCACGTGATCAGTGCATGATATCCACGTGATCAGTGCATGACAGCCACGTGATCAGTGCATGATAGCCACGGGATCAGTGCATGATCAGTCACGTGATACATGTGTGATCAGCCACGTGATCAGTGCATGATGAGCCACGTGATCAGTGCAGGATCAATTACGTGATCAGTGCATGATCAGTCACGTGACCAGTACATGGTTGCTACGTGATCGTTGCATGATCAGCCACGTGAGCAGAGCATGATAGCCACGTGATCAGTGCATGATCAGTCACGTGATCAGTACATGATCAGTCACGTGAACAGTGCATGATCATTTACGTGATCTTTGCATGATCAGTCACGTGACCAGTATATGGTTGCTACGTGATCATTCCATGACGAGCCACGTGAGCAGTGCATGATAGCCACGTGATGTGTGCATGAGTTACGTGAGCAGAGTATGATCAGCCACGTGATCAGTGCATGAGTGCCACGTGATCAGTGCATGATATGTCACGTGACAGGTGTGTGATCAGCCACGTGAACAGTGCATGTTCAGCCACGTGATCAGTGCATGATAGCCACGTGATCAGTGCATGATCAGTTACGTGAGCAGTGTATGATCAGCCACGTGATCAGTGCATGGTCAGACACGTGAACAGTGTATGATCAGCCACGTGATCAGTGCATGATATCCAAGTGATCAGTGCATGATCATCACGTGATCAGTGTATGATCAGCCACGTGAACAGTGCATGCTCAGTCACGTGATCTGGGCCTGCTGAGCTGCGTGATTACTGTCTGCTCATCTGCTTGACAATTGCCAGCTGAGCTGCACGATTCCTGCCTGTCATCTGCTTGACAATTGCCAGCTGTGCTGCGTAATTCCTGCCTGCTCAGCTGCTTGATTATTGCCAGCTGAGCAGCATGATTCCTCACACCTGAGTTCCATGATTATTGCCTGCTGACTGTTTGATTCGTGCCTACTCAGCTCTTTGTTTATTGCCTCCAGAGGCACATGATCAGTGTATGATAGCAAACATGATCAGCGCATGATCAGTCACATGATCAGCGCCATTAAGTCACGTGATCACTACATGATAGTCATGTGATCAGTCCATGCTCAGTCACGGTATCAGTGCATGATCAGCCACGTGATCAGTGCATGATCTGTCACAAGATTAGTGTATGATCATCCACGTGATCAGTGCATGGGCAGTCATGTGATCAGTGCATGATATAGACGTGAACAGTGCATGATCAGTCTCGTGATCAGTGCATGATAGCCACGTGATCAGTGCATGATCAGTCACCTGATGGGTGTATGATCATTCACGTGACCTGTACATGGTAGCTACATGATCATTGCATGATCAGCCACGTGAGTAGTTCATGATAGCCACGTGATCACTGCATGATCAGTCACGTGATCAGTGCATGATCAGTCATGTGACCAGTACATGGTAGCTGCGTGATCATGGCATGATCAGCCACGTGAGCAGTGCATGATAGCCACGTGATCAGTGCATGATCAGACACGTGATCAGTGCATGATCAGTCACGTGATCAGTGCATGATCAGCCACGTGATCAGTGCATGATCAGTCACGTGATCAGTGCATGATCAGCCACGTGATCAGTGCATGATCAGTCACGTGATCAGTGTATGATCAGCCACGTGATCAGTGCATGATAGCCACGTGATCAGTGCATGATCAGTCACGTGATCAGTGCATGATCAGTCACGTGATCAGTGCATGATCAGCCACGTGATCAGTGCATGATCAGCCACGTGATCAGTGCATGATCAATTACGTGATCAGTGCATGATCAGTCACGTGATCAGTACATGGTAGCTACGTGATCAGTGCATGATCAGCCACGTGATCAGTGCATGATAGCCACGTGATCAGTGCATGATAGCCACGTGATCAGTGCATGATCAGTCACGTGATAGTGTGTGATCAGCCACGTGATCAGTGCATGATATCCACGTGATCAGTGCATGATCAGCCACGTGATCAGTGCATGAGAGCCACGTGATCAGTGCATGATCAGTCACGTGATCATGTGTGATCAGCCACGTGATCAGTGCATGATAGCCACGTGATCAGTGCATGATCAGCCACGTGATCAGTGCATGATCAGTCACGTGACCAGTACATGGTAGCTACGTGATCATGCATGATCAGCCACGTGATCAGTGCATGATAGCCACGTGATCAGTGCATGATCAGTCACGTGATCAGTGCATGATCAGTCACGTGATCAGTGCATGATCAGCCACGTGATCAGTGCATGATCAGTCACGTGATCAGTGCATGATCAGCCACGTGATCAGTGCATGATAGCCACGTGATCAGTGCATGATCAGTCACGTGATCAGTGCATGATCAGTCACGTGATCAGTGCATGATCAGCCACGTGATCAGTGCATGATCAGTGATCAGTGCATGATCAGTCACGTGACCAGTGCATGATAGCTACGTGATCAGTGCATGATCAGCCACGTGATCAGTGCATGATAGCCACGTGATCAGTGCATGATAGCCACGTGATCAGTGCATGATCAGTCACGTGATCAGTGCATGATCAGCCACGTGATCAGTGCATGATAGCCACGTGATCAGTGCATGATCAGCCACGTGATCAGTGCATGATAGCCACGTGATCAGTGCATGATCAGTCACGTGATCATGTGTGATCAGCCACGTGATCAGTGCATGATCAGCCACGTGATCAGTGCATGATCAATTACGTGATCAGTGCATGATCAGTCACGTGACCAGTACATGGTAGCTGCGTGATCATGCATGATCAGCCACGTGATCAGTGCATGATAGCCACGTGATCAGTGCATGATCAGTCACGTGATCAGTGCATGATCAGTCACGTGATCAGTGCATGATCAGCCACGTGATCAGTGCATGATCAGTCACGTGATCAGTGCATGATCAGCCACGTGATCAGTGCATGATAGCCACGTGATCAGTGCATGATCAGTCACGTGATCAGTGCATGATCAGTCACGTGATCAGTGCATGATCAGCCACGTGATCAGTGCATGATCAGCCACGTGATCAGTGCATGATCAATTACGTGATCAGTGCATGATCAGTCACGTGATCAGTACATGGTAGCTACGTGATCATTGCATGATCAGCCACGTGATCAGTGCATGATAGCCACGTGATCAGTGCATGATCAGCCACGTGATCAGTGCATGATCAGTCACGTGATCAGTACATGATAGCTACGTGATCATGCATGATCAGCCACGTGATCAGTGCATGATAGCCACGTGATCAGTGCATGATCAGCCACGTGATCAGTGCATGATCAGTCACGTGATCAGTGCATGATCATCCACGTGATCAGTGCATGATCAGTCACGTGATCAGTGCATGATATAGACGTGATCAGTGCATGATCAGTCACGTGATCAGTGCATGATAGCCACGTGATCAGTGCATGATCAGTCACGTGATCAGTGTATGATCATTCACGTGATCAGTACATGGTAGCTACATGATCATTGCATGATCAGCCACGTGATAGTGCATGATAGCCACGTGATCAGTGCATGATCAGTCACGTGATCAGTGCATGATCAGTCACGTGACCAGTGCATGGTAGCTGCGTGATCATGCATGATCAGCCACGTGATCAGTGCATGATAGCCACGTGATCAGTGCATGATCAGACACGTGATCAGTGCATGATCAGTCACGTGATCAGTGCATGATCAGCCACGTGATCAGTGCATGATCAGGCACGTGATCAGTGCATGTCAGCCACGTGATCAGTGCATGATAGCCACGTGATCAGTGCATGATCAGTCACGTGATCAGTGCATGATCAGTTATGTGATCAGTGTATGATCAGCCACGTGATCAGTGCATGATCAGCCACGTGATCAGTGCATGATCAATTACGTGATCAGTGCATGATCAGTCACGTGACCAGTACATGATAGCTACGTGATCATTGCATGATCAGCCACGTGATCAGTGCATGATAGCCACGTGATCAGTGCATGATCAGCCACGTGATCAGTGCATGATAGCCACGTGATCAGTGCATGATCAGTCATGTGATCGTGTGTGATCAGCCACGTGATCAGTGCATGATAGCCACGTGATCAGTGCATGATCAGCCACGTGATCAGTGCATGATCCACGTGATCAGTGCATGATCAGTCACGTGATCATGTGTGATCAGCCACGTGATCAGTGCATGATAGCCACGTGATCAGTGCATGATCAATTACGTGATCAGTGCATGATCAGTCACGTGACCAGTACATGGTTGCTACGTGATCGTTGCATGATCAGCCACGTGAGCAGTGCATGATAGCCACGTGATCAGTGCATGATCAGTCACGTGATCAGTGCATGATCAGTCACGTGATCAGTGCATGATCAGCCACGTGATCAGTGCATGATCAGCCACGTGATCAGTGCATGATCAGTCATGTGATACGTGTGTGATCAGCCACGTGATCAGGGCATGATATCCACGTGATCAGTGCATGATCAGCCACGTGATCAGTGCATGATAGCCACGTGATCAGTGCATGATCAGTCACGTGATCATGTGTGATCAGCCACGTGATCAGTGCATGATCAGCCACGTGATCAGTGCATGATCAATTACGTGATCAGTGCATGATCAGTCACGTGACCAGTACATGGTAGCTACGTGATCATGCATGATCAGCCACGTGATCAGTGCATGATAGCCACGTGATCAGTGCATGATCAGTCACGTGATCAGTGCATGATCAGTCACGTGATCAGTGCATGATCAGCCACGTGATCAGTGCATGATCAGTCACGTGATCAGTGCATGATCAGCCACGTGATCAGTGCATGATAGCCACGTGATCAGTGCATGATCAGTCACGTGATCAGTGCATGATCAGTCACGTGATCAGTGTATGATCAGCCACGTGATCAGTGCATGATCAGCCACGTGATCAGTGCATGATCAATCACGTGATCAGTGCATGATCAGTCACGTGACCAGTGCATGGTAGCTACGTGATCAGTGCCTGATCAGCCACGTGATCAGTGCATGATAGCCACGTGATCAGTGCATGATAGCCACGTGATCAGTGCATGATCAGTCACGTGATCAGTGCATGATAGCCACGTGATCAGTGCATGATCAGCCACGTGATCAGTGCATGATCAGCCACGTGATCAGTGCATGATCAGCCACGTGATCAGTGCATGATCAGTTATGTGATCAGTGTATGATCATCCACGTGATCAGTGCATGGGCAGTCATGTGATCAGTGCATGATATAGACGTGAACAGTGCATGATCAGTCTCGTGATCAGTGCATGATAGCCACGTGATCAGTGCATGATCAGTCACCTGATGGGTGTATGATCATTCACGTGACCTGTACATGGTAGCTACATGATCATTGCATGATCAGCCACGTGAGTAGTTCATGATAGCCACGTGATCAGTGCATGATCAGTCACGTGATCAGTGCATGATCAGTCATGTGACCAGTACATGGTAGCTGCGTGATCATGGCATGATCAGCCACGTGATCAGTGCATGATAGCCACGTGATCAGTGCATGATCAGACACGTGATCAGTGCATGATCAGTCACGTGATCAGTGCATGATCAGCCACGTGATCAGTGCATGACCAGGCACGTGATCAGTGTATGTCAGCCAAGTGATCAGTGCATGATAGCCACGTGATCAGTGCATGATCAGTCACGTGATCAGTGCATGATCAGTTATGTGATCAGTGTATGATCAGCCACGTGATCAGTGCATGATCAGCCACATGATCAGTGCATGATCAATTACGTGATCAGTGCATGATCAGTCACGTGACCAGTACATGGTAGCTACGTGATCATTGCATGATCAGCCACGTGATCAGTGCATGATAGCCACGTGATCAGTGCATGATAGCCACGTGATCAGTGCATGATAGCCACGTGATCAGTGCATGATCAGTCATGTGATACGTGTGTGATCAGCCACGTGATCAGTGCATGATATCCACGTGATCAGTGCATGACAGCCACGTGATCAGTGCATGATAGCCACGGGATCAGTGCATGATCAGTCACGTGATACATGTGTGATCAGCCACGTGATCAGTGCATGATGAGCCACGTGATCAGTGCAGGATCAATTACGTGATCAGTGCATGATCAGTCACGTGACCAGTACATGGTTGCTACGTGATCGTTGCATGATCAGCCACGTGAGCAGAGCATGATAGCCACGTGATCAGTGCATGATCAGTCACGTGATCAGTACATGATCAGTCACGTGAACAGTGCATGATCATTTACGTGATCTTTGCATGATCAGTCACGTGACCAGTATATGGTTGCTACGTGATCATTCCATGACGAGCCACGTGAGCAGTGCATGATAGCCACGTGATGTGTGCATGAGTTACGTGAGCAGAGTATGATCAGCCACGTGATCAGTGCATGAGTGCCACGTGATCAGTGCATGATATGTCACGTGACAGGTGTGTGATCAGCCACGTGAACAGTGCATGTTCAGCCACGTGATCAGTGCATGATAGCCACGTGATCAGTGCATGATCAGTTACGTGAGCAGTGTATGATCAGCCACGTGATCAGTGCATGGTCAGACACGTGAACAGTGTATGATCAGCCACGTGATCAGTGCATGATATCCAAGTGATCAGTGCATGATCATCACGTGATCAGTGTATGATCAGCCACGTGAACAGTGCATGCTCAGTCACGTGATCTGGGCCTGCTGAGCTGCGTGATTACTGTCTGCTCATCTGCTTGACAATTGCCAGCTGAGCTGCACGATTCCTGCCTGTCATCTGCTTGACAATTGCCAGCTGTGCTGCGTAATTCCTGCCTGCTCAGCTGCTTGATTATTGCCAGCTGAGCAGCATGATTCCTCACACCTGAGTTCCATGATTATTGCCTGCTGACTGTTTGATTCGTGCCTACTCAGCTCTTTGTTTATTGCCTCCAGAGGCACATGATCAGTGTATGATAGCAAACATGATCAGCGCATGATCAGTCACATGATCAGCGCCATTAAGTCACGTGATCACTACATGATAGTCATGTGATCAGTCCATGCTCAGTCACGGTATCAGTGCATGATCAGCCACGTGATCAGTGCATGATCTGTCACAAGATTAGTGTATGATCATCCACGTGATCAGTGCATGGGCAGTCATGTGATCAGTGCATGATATAGACGTGAACAGTGCATGATCAGTCTCGTGATCAGTGCATGATAGCCACGTGATCAGTGCATGATCAGTCACCTGATGGGTGTATGATCATTCACGTGACCTGTACATGGTAGCTACATGATCATTGCATGATCAGCCACGTGAGTAGTTCATGATAGCCACGTGATCACTGCATGATCAGTCACGTGATCAGTGCATGATCAGTCATGTGACCAGTACATGGTAGCTGCGTGATCATGGCATGATCAGCCACGTGAGCAGTGCATGATAGCCACGTGATCAGTGCATGATCAGACACGTGATCAGTGCATGATCAGTCACGTGATCAGTGCATGATCAGCCACGTGATCAGTGCATGATCAGTCACGTGATCAGTGCATGATCAGCCACGTGATCAGTGCATGACCAGTCACGTGATCAGTGTATGATCAGCCACGTGATCAGTGCATGATAGCCACGTGATCAGTGCATGATCAGTCACGTGATCAGTGCATGATCAGTTACGTGATCAGTGCATGATCAGCCACGTGATCAGTGCATGATCAGCCACGTGATCAGTGCATGATCAATTACGTGATCAGTGCATGATCAGTCACGTGATCAGTACATGGTAGCTACGTGATCAGTGCATGATCAGCCACGTGATCAGTGCATGATAGCCACGTGATCAGTGCATGATAGCCACGTGATCAGTGCATGATCAGTCATGTGATACGTGTGTGATCAGCCACGTGATCAGTGCATGATATCCACGTGATCAGTGCATGATCAGCCACGTGATCAGTGCATGAGAGCCACGTGATCAGTGCATGATCAGTCACGTGATCATGTGTGATCAGCCACGTGATCAGTGCATGATAGCCACGTGATCAGTGCATGATCAGCCACGTGATCAGTGCATGATCAGTCACGTGACCAGTACATGGTAGCTACGTGATCATGCATGATCAGCCACGTGAGCAGTGCATGATAGCCACGTGATCAGTGCATGATCAGTCACGTGATCAGTGCATGATCAGTCACGTGATCAGTGCATGATCAGCCACGTGATCAGTGCATGATCAGTCACGTGATCAGTGCATGATCAGCCACGTGATCAGTGCATGATAGCCACGTGATCAGTGCATGATCAGTCACGTGATCAGTGCATGATCAGTCACGTGATCAGTGCATGATCAGCCACGTGATCAGTGCATGATCAATTACGTGATCAGTGCATGATCAGTCACGTGACCAGTGCATGGTAGCTACGTGATCAGTGCATGATCAGCCACGTGATCAGTGCATGATAGCCACGTGATCAGTGCATGATCAGCCACGTGATCAGTGCATGATCAGTCACGTGATCAGTGCATGATCAGCCACGTGATCAGTGCATGATATCCACGTGATCAGTGCATGATCAGCCACGTGATCAGTGCATGATCAGCCACGTGATCAGTGCATGATCAGTCACGTGATCATGTGTGATCAGCCACGTGATCAGTGCATGATCAGCCACGTGATCAGTGCATGATCAATTACGTGATCAGTGCATGATCAGTCACGTGACCAGTACATGGTAGCTACGTGATCATGCATGATCAGCCACGTGATCAGTGCATGATAGCCACGTGATCAGTGCATGATCAGTCACGTGATCAGTGCATGATCAGTCACGTGATCAGTGCATGATCAGCCACGTGATCAGTGCATGATCAGCCACGTGATCAGTGCATGATCAGCCACGTGATCAGTGCATGATAGCCACGTGATCAGTGCATGATCAGTCACGTGATCAGTGCATGATCAGTCACGTGATCAGTGCATGATCAGCCACGTGATCAGTGCATGATCAGCCACGTGATCAGTGCATGATCAGTCACGTGATCAGTGCATGATCAGTCACGTGACCAGTACATGGTAGCTACGTGATCATTGCATGATCAGCCACGTGATCAGTGCATGATAGCCACGTGATCAGTGCATGATCAGTCACGTGATCAGTGCATGATCAGTCACGTGACCAGTACATGGTAGCTGCGTGATCATGCATGATCAGCCACGTGATCAGTGCATGATAGCCACGTGATCAGTGCATGATCAGACACGTGATCAGTGCATGATCAGTCACGTGATCAGTGCATGATCAGCCACGTGATCAGTGCATGATCAGGCACGTGATCAGTGCATGATCAGCCACGTGATCAGTGCATGATAGCCACGTGATCAGTGCATGATCAGTCACGTGATCAGTGCATGATCAGTCACGTGATCAGTGCATGATCAGCCACGTGATCAGTGCATGATCAGCCACGTGATCAGTGCATGATCAGTCACGTGATCAGTGCATGATAGCTACGTGATCAGTGCATGATCAGCCACGTGATCAGTGCATGATAGCCACGTGATCAGTGCATGATCAGCCACGTGATCAGTGCATGATCAGCCACGTGATCAGTGCATGATAGCCACGTGATCAGTGCATGATCAGTCACGTGATCAGTGCATGATCAGCCACGTGATCAGTGCATGATCAGCCACGTGATCAGTGCATGATAGCCACGTGATCAGTGCATGATCAGTCACGTGATCAGTGCATGATCAGTCACGTGATCAGTGCATGATCAGCCACGTGATCAGTGCATGATCAGCCACGTGATCAGTGCATGATCAATTACGTGATCAGTGCATGATCAGTCACGTGACCAGTACATGGTAGCTACGTGATCATTGCATGATCAGCCACGTGATCAGTGCATGATAGCCACGTGATCAGTGCATGATCAGCCACGTGATCAGTGCATGATCAGTCACGTGATCAGTGCATGATCAGCCACGTGATCAGTGCATGATATCCACGTGATCAGTGCATGATCAGCCACGTGATCAGTGCATGATAGCCACGTGATCAGTGCATGATCAGTCACGTGATCATGTGTGATCAGCCACGTGATCAGTGCATGATCAGCCACGTGATCAGTGCATGATCAGCCACGTGATCAGTGCATGATCAGTCACGTGATCAGTGCATGGTTGCTACGTGATCAGTGCATGATCAGCCACGTGATCAGTGCATGATCAGCCACGTGATCAGTGCATGATCAGCCACGTGATCAGTGCATGATCAGTCACGTGATCAGTGTATGATCAGCCACGTGATCAGTGCATGATCAGCACGTGAACAGTGTATGATCAGCCACGTGATCAGTGCATGATATCCAAGTGATCAGTGCATGATCATCACGTGATCAGTGTATGATCAGCCACGTGAACAGTGCATGCTCAGTCACGTGATCTGGGCCTGCTGAGCTGCGTGATTACTGTCTGCTCATCTGCTTGACAATTGCCAGCTGAGCTGCACGATTCCTGCCTGTCATCTGCTTGACAATTGCCAGCTGTGCTGCGTAATTCCTGCCTGCTCAGCTGCTTGATTATTGCCAGCTGAGCAGCATGATTCCTCACACCTGAGTTCCATGATTATTGCCTGCTGACTGTTTGATTCGTGCCTACTCAGCTCTTTGTTTATTGCCTCCAGAGGCACATGATCAGTGTATGATAGCAAACATGATCAGCGCATGATCAGTCACATGATCAGCGCCATTAAGTCACGTGATCACTACATGATAGTCATGTGATCAGTCCATGCTCAGTCACGGTATCAGTGCATGATCAGCCACGTGATCAGTGCATGATCTGTCACAAGATTAGTGTATGATCATCCACGTGATCAGTGCACGGGCAGTCATGTGATCAGTGCATGATATAGACGTGATCAGTGCATGATCAGTCTCGTGATCAGTGCATGATAGCCACGTGATCAGTGCATGATCAGTCACCTGATGGGTGTATGATCATTCACGTGACCTGTACATGGTAGCTACATGATCATTGCATGATCAGCCACGTGAGTAGTTCATGATAGCCACGTGATCACTGCATGATCAGTCACGTGATCAGTGCATGATCAGTCATGTGACCAGTACATGGTAGCTGCGTGATCATGGCATGATCAGCCACGTGAGCAGTGCATGATAGCCACGTGATCAGTGCATGATCAGACACGTGATCAGTGCATGATCAGTCACGTGATCAGTGCATGATCAGCCACGTGATCAGTGCATGACCAGGCACGTGATCAGTGTATGTCCAGCCAAGTGATCAGTGCATGATAGCCACGTGATCAGTGCATGATCAGTCACGTGATCAGTGCATGATCAGTTATGTGATCAGTGTATGATCAGCCACGTGATCAGTGCATGATCAGCCACATGATCAGTGCATGATCAATTACGTGATCAGTGCATGATCAGTCACGTGACCAGTACATGGTAGCTACGTGATCATTGCCTGATCAGCCACGTGATCAGTGCATGATAGCCACGTGATCAGTGCATGATAGCCACGTGATCAGTGCATGATCAGTCATGTGATACGTGTGTGATCAGCCACGTGATCAGTGCATGATATCCACGTGATCAGTGCATGACAGCCACGTGATCAGTGCATGAGAGCCACGTGATCAGTGCATGATCAGTCACGTGATACATGTGTGATCAGCCACGTGATCAGTGCATGATGAGCCACGTGATCAGTGCAGGATCAATTACGTGATCAGTGCATGATCAGTCACGTGACCAGTACATGGTTGCTACGTGATCGTTGCATGATCAGCCACGTGAGCAGAGCATGATAGCCACGTGATCAGTGCATGATCAGTCACGTGATCAGTACATGATCAGTCACGTGAACAGTGCATGATCATTTACGTGATCTTTGCATGATCAGTCACGTTACCAGTATATGGTTGCTACGTGATCATTCCATGACGAGCCACGTGAGCAGTGCATGATAGCCACGTGATGTGTGCATGAGTTACGTGAGCAGAGTATGATCAGCCACGTGATCAGTGCATGAGTGCCACGTGATCAGTGCATGATATGTCACGTGACAGGTGTGTGATCAGCCACGTGAACAGTGCATGTTCAGCCACGTGATCAGTGCATGATAGCCACGTGATCAGTGCATGATCAGTTACGTGAGCAGTGTATGATCAGCCACGTGATCAGTGCATGGTCAGACACGTGAACAGTGTATGATCAGCCACGTGATCAGTGCATGATATCCAAGTGATCAGTGCATGATCATCACGTGATCAGTGTATGATCAGCCACGTGAACAGTGCATGCTCAGTCACGTGATCTGGGCCTGCTGAGCTGCGTGATTACTGTCTGCTCATCTGCTTGACAATTGCCAGCTGAGCTGCACGATTCCTGCCTGTCATCTGCTTGACAATTGCCAGCTGTGCTGCGTAATTCCTGCCTGCTCAGCTGCTTGATTATTGCCAGCTGAGCAGCATGATTCCTCACACCTGAGTTCCATGATTATTGCCTGCTGACTGTTTGATTCGTGCCTACTCAGCTCTTTGTTTATTGCCTCCAGAGGCACATGATCAGTGTATGATAGCAAACATGATCAGCGCATGATCAGTCACATGATCAGCGCCATTAAGTCACGTGATCACTACATGATAGTCATGTGATCAGTCCATGCTCAGTCACGGTATCAGTGCATGATCAGCCACGTGATCAGTGCATGATCTGTCACAAGATTAGTGTATGATCATCCACGTGATCAGTGCACGGGCAGTCATGTGATCAGTGCATGATATAGACGTGAACAGTGCATGATCAGTCTCGTGATCAGTGCATGATAGCCACGTGATCAGTGCATGATCAGTCACCTGATGGGTGTATGATCATTCACGTGACCTGTACATGGTAGCTACATGATCATTGCATGATCAGCCACGTGAGTAGTTCATGATAGCCACGTGATCACTGCATGATCAGTCACGTGATCAGTGCATGATCAGTCATGTGACCAGTACATGGTAGCTGCGTGATCATGGCATGATCAGCCACGTGAGCAGTGCATGATAGCCACGTGATCAGTGCATGATCAGACACGAGATCAGTGCATGATCAGTCACGTGATCAGTGCATGATCAGCCACGTGATCAGTGCATGACCAGGCACGTGATCAGTGTATGTCCAGCCAAGTGATCAGTGCATGATAGCCACGTGATCAGTGCATGATCAGTCACGTGATCAGTGCATGATCAGTTATGTGATCAGTGTATGATCAGCCACGTGATCAGTGCATGATCAGCCACGTGATCAGTGCATGATCAATTACGTGATCAGTGCATGATCAGTCACGTGACCAGTACATGGTAGCTACGTGATCATTGCCTGATCAGCCACGTGATCAGTGCATGATAGCCACGTGATCAGTGCATGATAGCCACGTGATCAGTGCATGATCAGTCATGTGATACGTGTGTGATCAGCCACGTGATCAGTGCATGATATCCACGTGATCAGTGCATGACAGCCACGTGATCAGTGCATGAGAGCCACGTGATCAGTGCATGATCAGTCACGTGATACATGTGTGATCAGCCACGTGATCAGTGCATGATGAGCCACGTGATCAGTGCAGGATCAATTACGTGATCAGTGCATGATCAGTCACGTGACCAGTACATGGTTGCTACGTGATCGTTGCATGATCAGCCACGTGAGCAGAGCATGATAGCCACGTGGTCAGTGCATGATCAGTCACGTGATCAGTACATGATCAGTCACGTGAACAGTGCATGATCATTTACGTGATCTTTGCATGATCAGTCACGTTACCAGTATATGGTTGCTACGTGATCATTCCATGACGAGCCACGTGAGCAGTGCATGATAGCCACGTGATGTGTGCATGAGTTACGTGAGCAGAGTATGATCAGCCACGTGATCAGTGCATGAGTGCCACGTGATCAGTGCATGATATGTCACGTGACAGGTGTGTGATCAGCCACGTGAACAGTGCATGTTCAGCCACGTGATCAGTGCATGATAGCCACGTGATCAGTGCATGATCAGTTACGTGAGCAGTGTATGATCAGCCACGTGATCAGTGCATGGTCAGACACGTGAACAGTGTATGATCAGCCACGTGATCAGTGCATGATCATCACGTGATCAGTGTATGATCAGCCACGTGAACAGTGCATGCTCAGTCACGTGATCTGGGCCTGCTGAGCTGCGTGATTACTGTCTGCTCATCTGCTTGACAATTGCCAGCTGAGCTGCACGATTCCTGCCTGTCATCTGCTTGACAATTGCCAGCTGTGCTGCGTAATTCCTGCCTGCTCAGCTGCTTGATTATTGCCAGCTGAGCAGCATGATTCCTCACACCTGAGTTCCATGATTATTGCCTGCTGACTGTTTGATTCGTGCCTACTCAGCTCTTTGTTTATTGCCTCCAGAGGCACATGATCAGTGTATGATAGCAAACATGATCAGCGCATGATCAGTCACATGATCAGCGCCATTAAGTCACGTGATCACTACATGATAGTCATGTGATCAGTCCATGCTCAGTCACGGTATCAGTGCATGATCAGCCACGTGATCAGTGCATGATCTGTCACAAGATTAGTGTATGATCATCCACGTGATCAGTGCACGGGCAGTCATGTGATCAGTGCATGATATAGACGTGAACAGTGCATGATCAGTCTCGTGATCAGTGCATGATAGCCACGTGATCAGTGCATGATCAGTCACCTGATGGGTGTATGATCATTCACGTGACCTGTACATGGTAGCTACATGATCATTGCATGATCAGCCACGTGAGTAGTTCATGATAGCCACGTGATCACTGCATGATCAGTCACGTGATCAGTGCATGATCAGTCATGTGACCAGTACATGGTAGCTGCGTGATCATGGCATGATCAGCCACGTGAGCAGTGCATGATAGCCACGTGATCAGTGCATGATCAGACACGAGATCAGTGCATGATCAGTCACGTGATCAGTGCATGATCAGCCACGTGATCAGTGCATGACCAGGCACGTGATCAGTGTATGTCCAGCCAAGTGATCAGTGCATGATAGCCACGTGATCAGTGCATGATCAGTCACGTGATCAGTGCATGATCAGTTATGTGATCAGTGTATGATCAGCCACGTGATCAGTGCATGATCAGCCACATGATCAGTGCATGATCAATTACGTGATCAGTGCATGATCAGTCACGTGACCAGTACATGGTAGCTACGTGATCATTGCCATGATCAGCCACGTGATCAGTGCATGATAGCCACGTGATCAGTGCATGATAGCCACGTGATCAGTGCATGATCAGTCATGTGATACGTGTGTGATCAGCCACGTGATCAGTGCATGATATCCACGTGATCAGTGCATGACAGCCACGTGATCAGTGCATGAGAGCCACGGGATCAGTGCATGATCAGTCACGTGATACATGTGTGATCAGCCACGTGATCAGTGCATGATGAGCCACGTGATCAGTGCAGGATCAATTACGTGATCAGTGCATGATCAGTCACGTGACCAGTACATGGTTGCTACGTGATCGTTGCATGATCAGCCACGTGAGCAGAGCATGATAGCCACGTGATCAGTGCATGATCAGTCACGTGATCAGTACATGATCAGTCACGTGAACAGTGCATGATCATTTACGTGATCTTTGCATGATCAGTCACGTTACCAGTATATGGTTGCTACGTGATCATTCCATGACGAGCCACGTGAGCAGTGCATGATAGCCACGTGATGTGTGCATGAGTTACGTGAGCAGAGTATGATCAGCCACGTGATCAGTGCATGAGTGCCACGTGATCAGTGCATGATATGTCACGTGACAGGTGTGTGATCAGCCACGTGAACAGTGCATGTTCAGCCACGTGATCAGTGCATGATAGCCACGTGATCAGTGCATGATCAGTTACGTGAGCAGTGTATGATCAGCCACGTGATCAGTGCATGGTCAGACACGTGAACAGTGTATGATCAGCCACGTGATCAGTGCATGATATCCAAGTGATCAGTGCATGATCATCACGTGATCAGTGTATGATCAGCCACGTGAACAGTGCATGCTCAGTCACGTGATCTGGGCCTGCTGAGCTGCGTGATTACTGTCTGCTCATCTGCTTGACAATTGCCAGCTGAGCTGCACGATTCCTGCCTGTCATCTGCTTGACAATTGCCAGCTGTGCTGCGTAATTCCTGCCTGCTCAGCTGCTTGATTATTGCCAGCTGAGCAGCATGATTCCTCACACCTGAGTTCCATGATTATTGCCTGCTGACTGTTTGATTCGTGCCTACTCAGCTCTTTGTTTATTGCCTCCAGAGGCACATGATCAGTGTATGATAGCAAACATGATCAGCGCATGATCAGTCACATGATCAGCGCCATTAAGTCACGTGATCACTACATGATAGTCATGTGATCAGTCCATGCTCAGTCACGGTATCAGTGCATGATCAGCCACGTGATCAGTGCATGATCTGTCACAAGATTAGTGTATGATCATCCACGTGATCAGTGCATGGGCAGTCATGTGATCAGTGCATGATATAGACGTGAACAGTGCATGATCAGTCTCGTGATCAGTGCATGATAGCCACGTGATCAGTGCATGATCAGTCACCTGATGGGTGTATGATCATTCACGTGACCTGTACATGGTAGCTACATGATCATTGCATGATCAGCCACGTGAGTAGTGCATGATAGCCACGTGATCACTGCATGATCAGTCACGTGATCAGTGCATGATCAGTCATGTGACCAGTACATGGTAGCTGCGTGATCATGGCATGATCAGCCACGTGAGCAGTGCATGATAGCCACGTGATCAGTGCATGATCAGACACGTGATCAGTGCATGATCAGTCACGTGATCAGTGCATGATCAGCCACGTGATCAGTGCATGATCAGTCACGTGATCAGTGCATGATCAGCCACGTGATCAGTGCATGATCAGCCACGTGATCAGTGCATGATCAGCCACGTGATCAGTGCATGATAGCCACGTGATCAGTGCATGATCAGTCACGTGATCAGTGCATGATCAGTCACGTGATCAGTGCATGATCAGCCACGTGATCAGTGCATGATCAGCCACGTGATCAGTGCATGATCAATTACGTGATCAGTGCATGATCAGTCACGTGATCAGTGCATGTAGCTACGTGATCAGTGCATGATCAGCCACGTGATCAGTGCATGATAGCCACGTGATCAGTGCATGATAGCCACGTGATCAGTGCATGATCAGTCACGTGATCAGTGCATGATAGCCACGTGATCAGTGCATGATCAGCCACGTGATCAGTGCATGATAGCCACGTGATCAGTGCATGATCAGCCACGTGATCAGTGCATGATCAGTCACGTGATCAGTGCATGATCAGCCACGTGATCAGTGCATGATCAGCCACGTGATCAGTGCATGATCAGCCACGTGATCAGTGCATGATAGCCACGTGATCAGTGCATGATCAGTCACGTGATCAGTGCATGATCAGTCACGTGATCAGTGCATGATCAGCCACGTGATCAGTGCATGATCAGTCACGTGATCAGTGCATGATCAGTCACGTGATCAGTGCATGATAGCTACGTGATCATTGCATGATCAGCCACGTGATCAGTGCATGATAGCCACGTGATCAGTGCATGATAGCCACGTGATCAGTGCATGATCAGTCACGTGATAGTGTGTGATCAGCCACGTGATCAGTGCATGATATCCACGTGATCAGTGCATGACAGCCACGTGATCAGTGCATGATAGCCACGTGATCAGTGCATGATCAGTCACGTGATCATGTGTGATCAGCCACGTGATCAGTGCATGATCAGCCACGTGATCAGTGCATGATCAATTACGTGATCAGTGCATGATCAGTCACGTGACCAGTACATGGTAGCTGCGTGATCATGCATGATCAGCCACGTGATCAGTGCATGATAGCCACGTGATCAGTGCATGATCAGTCACGTGATCAGTGCATGATCAGTCACGTGATCAGTGCATGATCAGCCACGTGATCAGTGCATGATCAGTCACGTGATCAGTGCATGATCAGCCACGTGATCAGTGCATGATAGCCACGTGATCAGTGCATGATCAGTCACGTGATCAGTGCATGATCAGTCACGTGATCAGTGCATGATCAGCCACGTGATCAGTGCATGATCAGCCACGTGATCAGTGCATGATCAGTCACGTGATCAGTGCATGATCAGTCACGTGATCAGTGCATGGTAGCTACGTGATCATTGCATGATCAGCCACGTGATCAGTGCATGATAGCCACGTGATCAGTGCATGATCAGCCACGTGATCAGTGCATGATCAGTCACGTGATCAGTGCATGATAGCTGCGTGATCATGCATGATCAGCCACGTGATCAGTGCATGATAGCCACGTGATCAGTGCATGATCAGTCACGTGATCAGTGCATGATCAGTCACGTGATCAGTGCATGATCAGCCACGTGATCAGTGCATGATCAGTCACGTGATCAGTGCATGATCAGCCACGTGATCAGTGCATGATAGCCACGTGATCAGTGCATGATCAGTCACGTGATCAGTGCATGATCAGTCACGTGATCAGTGCATGATCAGCCACGTGATCAGTGCATGATCAGTACGTGATCAGTGCATGATCAGTCACGTGATCAGTACATGATAGCTACGTGATCATTGCATGATCAGCCACGTGATCAGTGCATGATAGCCACGTGATCAGTGCATGATCAGTCACGTGATCAGTGCATGATCAGCCACGTGATCAGTGCATGATCAGCCACGTGATCAGTGCATGATCAGTCACGTGATCAGTGCATGATCAGGCACGTGATCAGTGCATGTCAGCCAAGTGATCAGTGCATGATAGCCACGTGATCAGTGCATGATCAGTCACGTGATCAGTGCATGATCAGTTACGTGATCAGTGTATGATCAGCCACGTGATCAGTGCATGATCAGCCACGTGATCAGTGCATGATCAATTACGTGATCAGTGCATGATCAGTCACGTGACCAGTACATGGTAGCTACGTGATCATTGCATGATCAGCCACGTGATCAGTGCATGATAGCCACGTGATCAGTGCATGATAGCCACGTGATCAGTGCATGATCAGTCATGTGATACGTGTGTGATCAGCCACGTGATCAGTGCATGATATCCACGTGATCAGTGCATGACAGCCACGTGATCAGTGCATGAGAGCCACGTGATCAGTGCATGATCAGTCACGTGATACATGTGTGATCAGCCACGTGATCAGTGCATGATGAGCCACGTGATCAGTGCAGGATCAATTACGTGATCAGTGCATGATCAGTCACGTGACCAGTACATGGTTGCTACGTGATCGTTGCATGATCAGCCACGTGAGCAGAGCATGATAGCCACGTGATCAGTGCATGATCAGTCACGTGATCAGTACATGATCAGTCACGTGAACAGTGCATGATCATTTACGTGATCTTTGCATGATCAGTCACGTGACCAGTATATGGTTGCTACGTGATCATTCCATGACGAGCCACGTGAGCAGTGCATGATAGCCACGTGATGTGTGCATGAGTTACGTGAGCAGAGTATGATCAGCCACGTGATCAGTGCATGAGTGCCACGTGATCAGTGCATGATATGTCACGTGACAGGTGTGTGATCAGCCACGTGAACAGTGCATGTTCAGCCACGTGATCAGTGCATGATAGCCACGTGATCAGTGCATGATCAGTTACGTGAGCAGTGTATGATCAGCCACGTGATCAGTGCATGATCAGACACGTGATCAGTGTATGATCAGCCACGTGATCAGTGCATGATCATCACGTGAACAGTGTATGATCAGCCACGTGATCAGTGCATGATATCCAAGTGATCAGTGCATGATCATCACGTGATCAGTGTATGATCAGCCACGTGAACAGTGCATGCTCAGTCACGTGATCTGGGCCTGCTGAGCTGCGTGATTACTGTCTGCTCATCTGCTTGACAATTGCCAGCTGAGCTGCACGATTCCTGCCTGTCATCTGCTTGACAATTGCCAGCTGTGCTGCGTAATTCCTGCCTGCTCAGCTGCTTGATTATTGCCAGCTGAGCAGCATGATTCCTCACACCTGAGTTCCATGATTATTGCCTGCTGACTGTTTGATTCGTGCCTACTCAGCTCTTTGTTTATTGCCTCCAGAGGCACATGATCAGTGTATGATAGCAAACATGATCAGCGCATGATCAGTCACATGATCAGCGCCATTAAGTCACGTGATCACTACATGATAGTCATGTGATCAGTCCATGCTCAGTCACGGTATCAGTGCATGATCAGCCACGTGATCAGTGCATGATCTGTCACAAGATTAGTGTATGATCATCCACGTGATCAGTGCATGGGCAGTCATGTGATCAGTGCATGATATAGACGTGAACAGTGCATGATCAGTCTCGTGATCAGTGCATGATAGCCACGTGATCAGTGCATGATCAGTCACCTGATGGGTGTATGATCATTCACGTGACCTGTACATGGTAGCTACATGATCATTGCATGATCAGCCACGTGAGTAGTTCATGATAGCCACGTGATCACTGCATGATCAGTCACGTGATCAGTGCATGATCAGTCATGTGACCAGTACATGGTAGCTGCGTGATCATGGCATGATCAGCCACGTGAGCAGTGCATGATAGCCACGTGATCAGTGCATGATCAGACACGAGATCAGTGCATGATCAGTCACGTGATCAGTGCATGATCAGCCACGTGATCAGTGCATGATCAGGCACGTGATCAGTGTATGTCAGCCACGTGATCAGTGCATGATAGCCACGTGATCAGTGCATGATCAGTCACGTGATCAGTGCATGATCAGTTATGTGATCAGTGTATGATCAGCCACGTGATCAGTGCATGATCAGCCACGTGATCAGTGCATGATCAATTACGTGATCAGTGCATGATCAGCCACGTGATCAGTGCATGATAGCTACGTGATCAGTGCATGATCAGCCACGTGATCAGTGCATGATAGCCACGTGATCAGTGCATGATCAGCCACGTGATCAGTGCATGATAGCCACGTGATCAGTGCATGATCAGTCACGTGATCATGTGTGATCAGCCACGTGATCAGTGCATGATCAGCCACGTGATCAGTGCATGATCAATTACGTGATCAGTGCATGATCAGTCACGTGACCAGTACATGGTAGCTACGTGATCATTGCATGATCAGCCACGTGATCAGTGCATGATAGCCACGTGATCAGTGCATGATAGCCACGTGATCAGTGCATGATCAGTCATGTGATACGTGTGTGATCAGCCACGTGATCAGTGCATGATATCCACGTGATCAGTGCATGACAGCCACGTGATCAGTGCATGAGAGCCACGTGATCAGTGCATGATCAGTCACGTGATACATGTGTGATCAGCCACGTGATCAGTGCATGATGAGCCACGTGATCAGTGCAGGATCAATTACGTGATCAGTGCATGATCAGTCACGTGACCAGTACATGGTTGCTACGTGATCGTTGCATGATCAGCCACGTGAGCAGAGCATGATAGCCACGTGATCAGTGCATGATCAGTCACGTGATCAGTACATGATCAGTCACGTGAACAGTGCATGATCATTTACGTGATCTTTGCATGATCAGTCACGTGACCAGTATATGGTTGCTACGTGATCATTCCATGACGAGCCACGTGAGCAGTGCATGATAGCCACGTGATGTGTGCATGAGTTACGTGAGCAGAGTATGATCAGCCACGTGATCAGTGCATGAGTGCCACGTGATCAGTGCATGATATGTCACGTGACAGGTGTGTGATCAGCCACGTGAACAGTGCATGTTCAGCCACGTGATCAGTGCATGATAGCCACGTGATCAGTGCATGATCAGTTACGTGAGCAGTGTATGATCAGCCACGTGATCAGTGCATGGTCAGACACGTGAACAGTGTATGATCAGCCACGTGATCAGTGCATGATATCCAAGTGATCAGTGCATGATCATCACGTGATCAGTGTATGATCAGCCACGTGAACAGTGCATGCTCAGTCACGTGATCTGGGCCTGCTGAGCTGCGTGATTACTGTCTGCTCATCTGCTTGACAATTGCCAGCTGAGCTGCACGATTCCTGCCTGTCATCTGCTTGACAATTGCCAGCTGTGCTGCATAATTCCTGCCTGCTCAGCTGCTTGATTATTGCCAGCTGAGCAGCATGATTCCTCACACCTGAGTTCCATGATTATTGCCTGCTGACTGTTTGATTCGTGCCTACTCAGCTCTTTGTTTATTGCCTCCAGAGGCACATGATCAGTGTATGATAGCAAACATGATCAGCGCATGATCAGTCACATGATCAGCGCCATTAAGTCACGTGATCACTACATGATAGTCATGTGATCAGTCCATGCTCAGTCACGGTATCAGTGCATGATCAGCCACGTGATCAGTGCATGATCTGTCACAAGATTAGTGTATGATCATCCACGTGATCAGTGCACGGGCAGTCATGTGATCAGTGCATGATATAGACGTGAACAGTGCATGATCAGTCTCGTGATCAGTGCATGATAGCCACGTGATCAGTGCATGATCAGTCACCTGATGGGTGTATGATCATTCACGTGACCTGTACATGGTAGCTACATGATCATTGCATGATCAGCCACGTGAGTAGTTCATGATAGCCACGTGATCACTGCATGATCAGTCACGTGATCAGTGCATGATCAGTCATGTGACCAGTACATGGTAGCTGCGTGATCATGGCATGATCAGCCACGTGAGCAGTGCATGATAGCCACGTGATCAGTGCATGATCAGACACGAGATCAGTGCATGATCAGTCACGTGATCAGTGCATGATCAGCCACGTGATCAGTGCATGACCAGGCACGTGATCAGTGTATGTCCAGCCAAGTGATCAGTGCATGATAGCCACGTGATCAGTGCATGATCAGTCACGTGATCAGTGCATGATCAGTTATGTGATCAGTGTATGATCAGCCACGTGATCAGTGCATGATCAGCCACGTGATCAGTGCATGATCAATTACGTGATCAGTGCATGATCAGTCACGTGACCAGTACATGGTAGCTACGTGATCATTGCCTGATCAGCCACGTGATCAGTGCATGATAGCCACGTGATCAGTGCATGATAGCCACGTGATCAGTGCATGATCAGTCATGTGATACGTGTGTGATCAGCCACATGATCAGTGCATGATATCCACGTGATCAGTGCATGACAGCCACGTGATCAGTGCATGAGAGCCACGGGATCAGTGCATGATCAGTCACGTGATACATGTGTGATCAGCCACGTGATCAGTGCATGATGAGCCACGTGATCAGTGCAGGATCAATTACGTGATCAGTGCATGATCAGTCACGTGACCAGTACATGGTTGCTACGTGATCGTTGCATGATCAGCCACGTGAGCAGAGCATGATAGCCACGTGGTCAGTGCATGATCAGTCACGTGATCAGTACATGATCAGTCACGTGAACAGTGCATGATCATTTACGTGATCTTTGCATGATCAGTCACGTTACCAGTATATGGTTGCTACGTGATCATTCCATGACGAGCCACGTGAGCAGTGCATGATAGCCACGTGATGTGTGCATGAGTTACGTGAGCAGAGTATGATCAGCCACGTGATCAGTGCATGAGTGCCACGTGATCAGTGCATGATATGTCACGTGACAGGTGTGTGATCAGCCACGTGAACAGTGCATGTTCAGCCACGTGATCAGTGCATGATAGCCACGTGATCAGTGCATGATCAGTTACGTGAGCAGTGTATGATCAGCCACGTGATCAGTGCATGGTCAGACACGTGAACAGTGTATGATCAGCCACGTGATCAGTGCATGATCATCACGTGATCAGTGTATGATCAGCCACGTGAACAGTGCATGCTCAGTCACGTGATCTGGGCCTGCTGAGCTGCGTGATTACTGTCTGCTCATCTGCTTGACAATTGCCAGCTGAGCTGCACGATTCCTGCCTGTCATCTGCTTGACAATTGCCAGCTGTGCTGCGTAATTCCTGCCTGCTCAGCTGCTTGATTATTGCCAGCTGAGCAGCATGATTCCTCACACCTGAGTTCCATGATTATTGCCTGCTGACTGTTTGATTCGTGCCTACTCAGCTCTTTGTTTATTGCCTCCAGAGGCACATGATCAGTGTATGATAGCAAACATGATCAGCGCATGATCAGTCACATGATCAGCGCCATTAAGTCACGTGATCACTACATGATAGTCATGTGATCAGTCCATGCTCAGTCACGGTATCAGTGCATGATCAGCCACGTGATCAGTGCATGATCTGTCACAAGATTAGTGTATGATCATCCACGTGATCAGTGCACGGGCAGTCATGTGATCAGTGCATGATATAGACGTGAACAGTGCATGATCAGTCTCGTGATCAGTGCATGATAGCCACGTGATCAGTGCATGATCAGTCACCTGATGGGTGTATGATCATTCACGTGACCTGTACATGGTAGCTACATGATCATTGCATGATCAGCCACGTGAGTAGTTCATGATAGCCACGTGATCACTGCATGATCAGTCACGTGATCAGTGCATGATCAGTCATGTGACCAGTACATGGTAGCTGCGTGATCATGGCATGATCAGCCACGTGAGCAGTGCATGATAGCCACGTGATCAGTGCATGATCAGACACGAGATCAGTGCATGATCAGTCACGTGATCAGTGCATGATCAGCCACGTGATCAGTGCATGACCAGGCACGTGATCAGTGTATGTCCAGCCAAGTGATCAGTGCATGATAGCCACGTGATCAGTGCATGATCAGTCACGTGATCAGTGCATGATCAGTTATGTGATCAGTGTATGATCAGCCACGTGATCAGTGCATGATCAGCCACATGATCAGTGCATGATCAATTACGTGATCAGTGCATGATCAGTCACGTGACCAGTACATGGTAGCTACGTGATCATTGCCTGATCAGCCACGTGATCAGTGCATGATAGCCACGTGATCAGTGCATGATAGCCACGTGATCAGTGCATGATCAGTCATGTGATACGTGTGTGATCAGCCACATGATCAGTGCATGATATCCACGTGATCAGTGCATGACAGCCACGTGATCAGTGCATGAGAGCCACGGGATCAGTGCATGATCAGTCACGTGATACATGTGTGATCAGCCACGTGATCAGTGCATGATGAGCCACGTGATCAGTGCAGGATCAATTACGTGATCAGTGCATGATCAGTCACGTGACCAGTACATGGTTGCTACGTGATCGTTGCATGATCAGCCACGTGAGCAGAGCATGATAGCCACGTGGTCAGTGCATGATCAGTCACGTGATCAGTACATGATCAGTCACGTGAACAGTGCATGATCATTTACGTGATCTTTGCATGATCAGTCACGTTACCAGTATATGGTTGCTACGTGATCATTCCATGACGAGCCACGTGAGCAGTGCATGATAGCCACGTGATGTGTGCATGAGTTACGTGAGCAGAGTATGATCAGCCACGTGATCAGTGCATGAGTGCCACGTGATCAGTGCATGATATGTCACGTGACAGGTGTGTGATCAGCCACGTGAACAGTGCATGTTCAGCCACGTGATCAGTGCATGATAGCCACGTGATCAGTGCATGATCAGACACGTGAACAGTGTATGATCAGCCACGTGATCAGTGCATGATATCCAAGTGATCAGTGCATGATCATCACGTGATCAGTGTATGATCAGCCACGTGAACAGTGCATGCTCAGTCACGTGATCTGGGCCTGCTGAGCTGCGTGATTACTGTCTGCTCATCTGCTTGACAATTGCCAGCTGAGCTGCACGATTCCTGCCTGTCATCTGCTTGACAATTGCCAGCTGTGCTGCGTAATTCCTGCCTGCTCAGCTGCTTGATTATTGCCAGCTGAGCAGCATGATTCCTCACACCTGAGTTCCATGATTATTGCCTGCTGACTGTTTGATTCGTGCCTACTCAGCTCTTTGTTTATTGCCTCCAGAGGCACATGATCAGTGTATGATAGCAAACATGATCAGCGCATGATCAGTCACATGATCAGCGCCATTAAGTCACGTGATCACTACATGATAGTCATGTGATCAGTCCATGCTCAGTCACGGTATCAGTGCATGATCAGCCACGTGATCAGTGCATGATCTGTCACAAGATTAGTGTATGATCATCCACGTGATCAGTGCATGGGCAGTCATGTGATCAGTGCATGATATAGACGTGAACAGTGCATGATCAGTCTCGTGATCAGTGCATGATAGCCACGTGATCAGTGCATGATCAGTCACCTGATGGGTGTATGATCATTCACGTGACCTGTACATGGTAGCTACATGATCATTGCATGATCAGCCACGTGAGTAGTTCATGATAGCCACGTGATCACTGCATGATCAGTCACGTGATCAGTGCATGATCAGTCATGTGACCAGTACATGGTAGCTGCGTGATCATGGCATGATCAGCCACGTGAGCAGTGCATGATAGCCACGTGATCAGTGCATGATCAGACACGTGATCAGTGCATGATCAGTCACGTGATCAGTGCATGATCAGCCACGTGATCAGTGCATGATCAGCCACGTGATCAGTGCATGATCAGTTACGTGATCAGTGCATGATCAGCCACGTGATCAGTGCATGATAGCCACGTGATCAGTGCATGATAGCCACGTGATCAGTGCATGATCAGTCATGTGACACGTGTGTGATCAGCCACATGATCAGTGCATGATATCCACGTGATCAGTGCATGACAGCCACGTGATCAGTGCATGAGAGCCACGGATCAGTGCATGATCAGTCACGTGATACATGTGTGATCAGCCACGTGATCAGTGCATGATGAGCCACGTGATCAGTGCAGGATCAATTACGTGATCAGTGCATGATCAGTCACGTGACCAGTACATGGTTGCTACGTGATCGTTGCATGATCAGCCACGTGAGCAGAGCATGATAGCCACGGTCAGTGCATGATCAGTCACGTGATCAGTACATGATCAGTCACGTGAACAGTGCATGATCATTTACGTGATCTTTGCATGATCAGTCACGTTACCAGTATATGGTTGCTACGTGATCATTCCATGACGAGCCACGTGAGCAGTGCATGATAGCCACGTGATGTGTGCATGAGTTACGTGAGCAGAGTATGATCAGCCACGTGATCAGTGCATGAGTGCCACGTGATCAGTGCATGATATGTCACGTGACAGGTGTGTGATCAGCCACGTGAACAGTGCATGTTCAGCCACGTGATCAGTGCATGATAGCCACGTGATCAGTGCATGATCAGTTACGTGAGCAGTGTATGATCAGCCACGTGATCAGTGCATGGTCAGACACGTGAACAGTGTATGATCAGCCACGTGATCAGTGCATGATATCCAAGTGATCAGTGCATGATCATCACGTGATCAGTGTATGATCAGCCACGTGAACAGTGCATGCTCAGTCACGTGATCTGGGCCTGCTGAGCTGCGTGATTACTGTCTGCTCATCTGCTTGACAATTGCCAGCTGAGCTGCACGATTCCTGCCTGTCATCTGCTTGACAATTGCCAGCTGTGCTGCGTAATTCCTGCCTGCTCAGCTGCTTGATTATTGCCAGCTGAGCAGCATGATTCCTCACACCTGAGTTCCATGATTATTGCCTGCTGACTGTTTGATTCGTGCCTACTCAGCTCTTTGTTTATTGCCTCCAGAGGCACATGATCAGTGTATGATAGCAAACATGATCAGCGCATGATCAGTCACATGATCAGCGCCATTAAGTCACGTGATCACTACATGATAGTCATGTGATCAGTCCATGCTCAGTCACGGTATCAGTGCATGATCAGCCACGTGATCAGTGCATGATCTGTCACAAGATTAGTGTATGATCATCCACGTGATCAGTGCACGGGCAGTCATGTGATCAGTGCATGATATAGACGTGAACAGTGCATGATCAGTCTCGTGATCAGTGCATGATAGCCACGTGATCAGTGCATGATCAGTCACCTGATGGGTGTATGATCATTCACGTGACCTGTACATGGTAGCTACATGATCATTGCATGATCAGCCACGTGAGTAGTTCATGATAGCCACGTGATCACTGCATGATCAGTCACGTGATCAGTGCATGATCAGTCATGTGACCAGTACATGGTAGCTGCGTGATCATGGCATGATCAGCCACGTGAGCAGTGCATGATAGCCACGTGATCAGTGCATGATCAGACACGAGATCAGTGCATGATCAGTCACGTGATCAGTGCATGATCAGCCACGTGATCAGTGCATGACCAGGCACGTGATCAGTGTATGTCCAGCCAAGTGATCAGTGCATGATAGCCACGTGATCAGTGCATGATCAGTCACGTGATCAGTGCATGATCAGTTATGTGATCAGTGTATGATCAGCCACGTGATCAGTGCATGATCAGCCACATGATCAGTGCATGATCAATTACGTGATCAGTGCATGATCAGTCACGTGACCAGTACATGGTAGCTACGTGATCATTGCCTGATCAGCCACGTGATCAGTGCATGATAGCCACGTGATCAGTGCATGATAGCCACGTGATCAGTGCATGATCAGTCATGTGATACGTGTGTGATCAGCCACGTGATCAGTGCATGATATCCACGTGATCAGTGCATGACAGCCACGTGATCAGTGCATGAGAGCCACGGGATCAGTGCATGATCAGTCACGTGATACATGTGTGATCAGCCACGTGATCAGTGCATGATGAGCCACGTGATCAGTGCAGGATCAATTACGTGATCAGTGCATGATCAGTCACGTGACCAGTACATGGTTGCTACGTGATCGTTGCATGATCAGCCACGTGAGCAGAGCATGATAGCCACGTGGTCAGTGCATGATCAGTCACGTGATCAGTACATGATCAGTCACGTGAACAGTGCATGATCATTTACGTGATCTTTGCATGATCAGTCACGTTACCAGTATATGGTTGCTACGTGATCATTCCATGACGAGCCACGTGAGCAGTGCATGATAGCCACGTGATGTGTGCATGAGTTACGTGAGCAGAGTATGATCAGCCACGTGATCAGTGCATGAGTGCCACGTGATCAGTGCATGATATGTCACGTGACAGGTGTGTGATCAGCCACGTGAACAGTGCATGTTCAGCCACGTGATCAGTGCATGATAGCCACGTGATCAGTGCATGATCAGTTACGTGAGCAGTGTATGATCAGCCACGTGATCAGTGCATGGTCAGACACGTGAACAGTGTATGATCAGCCACGTGATCAGTGCATGATATCCAAGTGATCAGTGCATGATCATCACGTGATCAGTGTATGATCAGCCACGTGAACAGTGCATGCTCAGTCACGTGATCTGGGCCTGCTGAGCTGCGTGATTACTGTCTGCTCATCTGCTTGACAATTGCCAGCTGAGCTGCACGATTCCTGCCTGTCATCTGCTTGACAATTGCCAGCTGTGCTGCGTAATTCCTGCCTGCTCAGCTGCTTGATTATTGCCAGCTGAGCAGCATGATTCCTCACACCTGAGTTCCATGATTATTGCCTGCTGACTGTTTGATTCGTGCCTACTCAGCTCTTTGTTTATTGCCTCCAGAGGCACATGATCAGTGTATGATAGCAAACATGATCAGCGCATGATCAGTCACATGATCAGCGCCATTAAGTCACGTGATCACTACATGATAGTCATGTGATCAGTCCATGCTCAGTCACGGTATCAGTGCATGATCAGCCACGTGATCAGTGCATGATCTGTCACAAGATTAGTGTATGATCATCCACGTGATCAGTGCACGGGCAGTCATGTGATCAGTGCATGATATAGACGTGAACAGTGCATGATCAGTCTCGTGATCAGTGCATGATAGCCACGTGATCAGTGCATGATCAGTCACCTGATGGGTGTATGATCATTCACGTGACCTGTACATGGTAGCTACATGATCATTGCATGATCAGCCACGTGAGTAGTTCATGATAGCCACGTGATCACTGCATGATCAGTCACGTGATCAGTGCATGATCAGTCATGTGACCAGTACATGGTAGCTGCGTGATCATGGCATGATCAGCCACGTGAGCAGTGCATGATAGCCACGTGATCAGTGCATGATCAGACACGTGATCAGTGCATGATCAGGCACGTGATCAGTGCATGATCAGCCACGTGATCAGTGCATGATAGCCACGTGATCAGTGCATGATCAGTCACGTGATCAGTGCATGATCAGTTATGTGATCAGTGTATGATCAGCCACGTGATCAGTGCATGATCAGCCACATGATCAGTGCATGATCAATTACGTGATCAGTGCATGATCAGTCACGTGACCAGTACATGGTAGCTACGTGATCATTGCCTGATCAGCCACGTGATCAGTGCATGATAGCCACGTGATCAGTGCATGATAGCCACGTGATCAGTGCATGATCAGTCATGTGATACGTGTGTGATCAGCCACGTGATCAGTGCATGATATCCACGTGATCAGTGCATGACAGCCACGTGATCAGTGCATGAGAGCCACGTGATCAGTGCATGATCAGTCACGTGATACATGTGTGATCAGCCACGTGATCAGTGCATGATGAGCCACGTGATCAGTGCATGATCAATTACGTGATCAGTGCATGATCAGTCACGTGACCAGTACATGGTTGCTACGTGATCGTTGCATGATCAGCCACGTGAGCAGTGCATGATAGCCACGTGATCAGTGCATGATCAGTCACGTGATCAGTGCATGATCAGTCACGTGATCAGTGCATGATCATTTACGTGATCAGTGCATGATCAGTCACGTGACCAGTATATGGTTGCTACGTGATCAGTGCATGACAGCCACGTGATCAGTGCATGATCAGCCACGTGATGTGTGCATGAGTTACGTGATCAGTGTATGATCAGCCACGTGATCAGTGCATGATCATCACGTGATCAGTGTATGATCAGCCACGTGAACAGTGCATGCTCAGTCACGTGATCTGGGCCTGCTGAGCTGCGTGATTACTGTCTGCTCATCTGCTTGACAATTGCCAGCTGAGCTGCACGATTCCTGCCTGTCATCTGCTTGACAATTGCCAGCTGTGCTGCGTAATTCCTGCCTGCTCAGCTGCTTGATTATTGCCAGCTGAGCAGCATGATTCCTCACACCTGAGTTCCATGATTATTGCCTGCTGACTGTTTGATTCGTGCCTACTCAGCTCTTTGTTTATTGCCTCCAGAGGCACATGATCAGTGTATGATAGCAAACATGATCAGCGCATGATCAGTCACATGATCAGCGCCATTAAGTCACGTGATCACTACATGATAGTCATGTGATCAGTCCATGCTCAGTCACGGTATCAGTGCATGATCAGCCACGTGATCAGTGCATGATCTGTCACAAGATTAGTGTATGATCATCCACGTGATCAGTGCATGGGCAGTCATGTGATCAGTGCATGATATAGACGTGAACAGTGCATGATCAGTCTCGTGATCAGTGCATGATAGCCACGTGATCAGTGCATGATCAGTCACCTGATGGGTGTATGATCATTCACGTGACCTGTACATGGTAGCTACATGATCATTGCATGATCAGCCACGTGAGTAGTTCATGATAGCCACGTGATCACTGCATGATCAGTCACGTGATCAGTGCATGATCAGTCATGTGACCAGTACATGGTAGCTGCGTGATCATGGCATGATCAGCCACGTGAGCAGTGCATGATAGCCACGTGATCAGTGCATGATCAGACACGAGATCAGTGCATGATCAGTCACGTGATCAGTGCATGATCAGCCACGTGATCAGTGCATGACCAGGCACGTGATCAGTGTATGTCCAGCCAAGTGATCAGTGCATGATAGCCACGTGATCAGTGCATGATCAGTCACGTGATCAGTGCATGATCAGTTATGTGATCAGTGTATGATCAGCCACGTGATCAGTGCATGATCAGCCACATGATCAGTGCATGATCAATTACGTGATCAGTGCATGATCAGTCACGTGACCAGTACATGGTAGCTACGTGATCATTGCCTGATCAGCCACGTGATCAGTGCATGATAGCCACGTGATCAGTGCATGATAGCCACGTGATCAGTGCATGATCAGTCATGTGATACGTGTGTGATCAGCCACATGATCAGTGCATGATATCCACGTGATCAGTGCATGACAGCCACGTGATCAGTGCATGAGAGCCACGGGATCAGTGCATGATCAGTCACGTGATACATGTGTGATCAGCCACGTGATCAGTGCATGATGAGCCACGTGATCAGTGCAGGATCAATTACGTGATCAGTGCATGATCAGTCACGTGACCAGTACATGGTTGCTACGTGATCGTTGCATGATCAGCCACGTGAGCAGAGCATGATAGCCACGTGGTCAGTGCATGATCAGTCACGTGATCAGTACATGATCAGTCACGTGAACAGTGCATGATCATTTACGTGATCTTTGCATGATCAGTCACGTTACCAGTATATGGTTGCTACGTGATCATTCCATGACGAGCCACGTGAGCAGTGCATGATAGCCACGTGATGTGTGCATGAGTTACGTGAGCAGAGTATGATCAGCCACGTGATCAGTGCATGAGTGCCACGTGATCAGTGCATGATATGTCACGTGACAGGTGTGTGATCAGCCACGTGAACAGTGCATGTTCAGCCACGTGATCAGTGCATGATAGCCACGTGATCAGTGCATGATCAGACACGTGAACAGTGTATGATCAGCCACGTGATCAGTGCATGATATCCAAGTGATCAGTGCATGATCATCACGTGATCAGTGTATGATCAGCCACGTGAACAGTGCATGCTCAGTCACGTGATCTGGGCCTGCTGAGCTGCGTGATTACTGTCTGCTCATCTGCTTGACAATTGCCAGCTGAGCTGCACGATTCCTGCCTGTCATCTGCTTGACAATTGCCAGCTGTGCTGCGTAATTCCTGCCTGCTCAGCTGCTTGATTATTGCCAGCTGAGCAGCATGATTCCTCACACCTGAGTTCCATGATTATTGCCTGCTGACTGTTTGATTCGTGCCTACTCAGCTCTTTGTTTATTGCCTCCAGAGGCACATGATCAGTGTATGATAGCAAACATGATCAGCGCATGATCAGTCACATGATCAGCGCCATTAAGTCACGTGATCACTACATGATAGTCATGTGATCAGTCCATGCTCAGTCACGGTATCAGTGCATGATCAGCCACGTGATCAGTGCATGATCTGTCACAAGATTAGTGTATGATCATCCACGTGATCAGTGCACGGGCAGTCATGTGATCAGTGCATGATATAGACGTGAACAGTGCATGATCAGTCTCGTGATCAGTGCATGATAGCCACGTGATCAGTGCATGATCAGTCACCTGATGGGTGTATGATCATTCACGTGACCTGTACATGGTAGCTACATGATCATTGCATGATCAGCCACGTGAGTAGTTCATGATAGCCACGTGATCACTGCATGATCAGTCACGTGATCAGTGCATGATCAGTCATGTGACCAGTACATGGTAGCTGCGTGATCATGGCATGATCAGCCACGTGAGCAGTGCATGATAGCCACGTGATCAGTGCATGATCAGACACGTGATCAGTGCATGATCAGTCACGTGATCAGTGCATGATCAGCCACGTGATCAGTGCATGATCAGCCACGTGATCAGTGCATGATCAGTTACGTGATCAGTGCATGATCAGCCACGTGATCAGTGCATGATAGCCACGTGATCAGTGCATGATAGCCACGTGATCAGTGCATGATCAGTCATGTGACACGTGTGTGATCAGCCACATGATCAGTGCATGATATCCACGTGATCAGTGCATGACAGCCACGTGATCAGTGCATGAGAGCCACGGGATCAGTGCATGATCAGTCACGTGATACATGTGTGATCAGCCACGTGATCAGTGCATGATGAGCCACGTGATCAGTGCAGGATCAATTACGTGATCAGTGCATGATCAGTCACGTGACCAGTACATGGTTGCTACGTGATCGTTGCATGATCAGCCACGTGAGCAGAGCATGATAGCCACGTGGTCAGTGCATGATCAGTCACGTGATCAGTACATGATCAGTCACGTGAACAGTGCATGATCATTTACGTGATCTTTGCATGATCAGTCACGTTACCAGTATATGGTTGCTACGTGATCATTCCATGACGAGCCACGTGAGCAGTGCATGATAGCCACGTGATGTGTGCATGAGTTACGTGAGCAGAGTATGATCAGCCACGTGATCAGTGCATGAGTGCCACGTGATCAGTGCATGATATGTCACGTGACAGGTGTGTGATCAGCCACGTGAACAGTGCATGTTCAGCCACGTGATCAGTGCATGATAGCCACGTGATCAGTGCATGATCAGTTACGTGAGCAGTGTATGATCAGCCACGTGATCAGTGCATGGTCAGACACGTGAACAGTGTATGATCAGCCACGTGATCAGTGCATGATATCCAAGTGATCAGTGCATGATCATCACGTGATCAGTGTATGATCAGCCACGTGAACAGTGCATGCTCAGTCACGTGATCTGGGCCTGCTGAGCTGCGTGATTACTGTCTGCTCATCTGCTTGACAATTGCCAGCTGAGCTGCACGATTCCTGCCTGTCATCTGCTTGACAATTGCCAGCTGTGCTGCGTAATTCCTGCCTGCTCAGCTGCTTGATTATTGCCAGCTGAGCAGCATGATTCCTCACACCTGAGTTCCATGATTATTGCCTGCTGACTGTTTGATTCGTGCCTACTCAGCTCTTTGTTTATTGCCTCCAGAGGCACATGATCAGTGTATGATAGCAAACATGATCAGCGCATGATCAGTCACATGATCAGCGCCATTAAGTCACGTGATCACTACATGATAGTCATGTGATCAGTCCATGCTCAGTCACGGTATCAGTGCATGATCAGCCACGTGATCAGTGCATGATCTGTCACAAGATTAGTGTATGATCATCCACGTGATCAGTGCACGGGCAGTCATGTGATCAGTGCATGATATAGACGTGAACAGTGCATGATCAGTCTCGTGATCAGTGCATGATAGCCACGTGATCAGTGCATGATCAGTCACCTGATGGGTGTATGATCATTCACGTGACCTGTACATGGTAGCTACATGATCATTGCATGATCAGCCACGTGAGTAGTTCATGATAGCCACGTGATCACTGCATGATCAGTCACGTGATCAGTGCATGATCAGTCATGTGACCAGTACATGGTAGCTGCGTGATCATGGCATGATCAGCCACGTGAGCAGTGCATGATAGCCACGTGATCAGTGCATGATCAGACACGAGATCAGTGCATGATCAGTCACGTGATCAGTGCATGATCAGCCACGTGATCAGTGCATGACCAGGCACGTGATCAGTGTATGTCCAGCCAAGTGATCAGTGCATGATAGCCACGTGATCAGTGCATGATCAGTCACGTGATCAGTGCATGATCAGTTATGTGATCAGTGTATGATCAGCCACGTGATCAGTGCATGATCAGCCACATGATCAGTGCATGATCAATTACGTGATCAGTGCATGATCAGTCACGTGACCAGTACATGGTAGCTACGTGATCATTGCCTGATCAGCCACGTGATCAGTGCATGATAGCCACGTGATCAGTGCATGATAGCCACGTGATCAGTGCATGATCAGTCATGTGATACGTGTGTGATCAGCCACGTGATCAGTGCATGATATCCACGTGATCAGTGCATGACAGCCACGTGATCAGTGCATGAGAGCCACGGGATCAGTGCATGATCAGTCACGTGATACATGTGTGATCAGCCACGTGATCAGTGCATGATGAGCCACGTGATCAGTGCAGGATCAATTACGTGATCAGTGCATGATCAGTCACGTGACCAGTACATGGTTGCTACGTGATCGTTGCATGATCAGCCACGTGAGCAGAGCATGATAGCCACGTGGTCAGTGCATGATCAGTCACGTGATCAGTACATGATCAGTCACGTGAACAGTGCATGATCATTTACGTGATCTTTGCATGATCAGTCACGTTACCAGTATATGGTTGCTACGTGATCATTCCATGACGAGCCACGTGAGCAGTGCATGATAGCCACGTGATGTGTGCATGAGTTACGTGAGCAGAGTATGATCAGCCACGTGATCAGTGCATGAGTGCCACGTGATCAGTGCATGATATGTCACGTGACAGGTGTGTGATCAGCCACGTGAACAGTGCATGTTCAGCCACGTGATCAGTGCATGATAGCCACGTGATCAGTGCATGATCAGTTACGTGAGCAGTGTATGATCAGCCACGTGATCAGTGCATGGTCAGACACGTGAACAGTGTATGATCAGCCACGTGATCAGTGCATGATATCCAAGTGATCAGTGCATGATCATCACGTGATCAGTGTATGATCAGCCACGTGAACAGTGCATGCTCAGTCACGTGATCTGGGCCTGCTGAGCTGCGTGATTACTGTCTGCTCATCTGCTTGACAATTGCCAGCTGAGCTGCACGATTCCTGCCTGTCATCTGCTTGACAATTGCCAGCTGTGCTGCGTAATTCCTGCCTGCTCAGCTGCTTGATTATTGCCAGCTGAGCAGCATGATTCCTCACACCTGAGTTCCATGATTATTGCCTGCTGACTGTTTGATTCGTGCCTACTCAGCTCTTTGTTTATTGCCTCCAGAGGCACATGATCAGTGTATGATAGCAAACATGATCAGCGCATGATCAGTCACATGATCAGCGCCATTAAGTCACGTGATCACTACATGATAGTCATGTGATCAGTCCATGCTCAGTCACGGTATCAGTGCATGATCAGCCACGTGATCAGTGCATGATCTGTCACAAGATTAGTGTATGATCATCCACGTGATCAGTGCACGGGCAGTCATGTGATCAGTGCATGATATAGACGTGAACAGTGCATGATCAGTCTCGTGATCAGTGCATGATAGCCACGTGATCAGTGCATGATCAGTCACCTGATGGGTGTATGATCATTCACGTGACCTGTACATGGTAGCTACATGATCATTGCATGATCAGCCACGTGAGTAGTTCATGATAGCCACGTGATCACTGCATGATCAGTCACGTGATCAGTGCATGATCAGTCATGTGACCAGTACATGGTAGCTGCGTGATCATGGCATGATCAGCCACGTGAGCAGTGCATGATAGCCACGTGATCAGTGCATGATCAGACACGTGATCAGTGCATGATCAGGCACGTGATCAGTGCATGTCCAGCCAAGTGATCAGTGCATGATAGCCACGTGATCAGTGCATGATCAGTCACGTGATCAGTGCATGATCAGTTATGTGATCAGTGTATGATCAGCCACGTGATCAGTGCATGATCAGCCACATGATCAGTGCATGATCAATTACGTGATCAGTGCATGATCAGTCACGTGACCAGTACATGGTAGCTACGTGATCATTGCCTGATCAGCCACGTGATCAGTGCATGATAGCCACGTGATCAGTGCATGATAGCCACGTGATCAGTGCATGATCAGTCATGTGATACGTGTGTGATCAGCCACATGATCAGTGCATGATATCCACGTGATCAGTGCATGACAGCCACGTGATCAGTGCATGAGAGCCACGTGATCAGTGCATGATCAGTCACGTGATACATGTGTGATCAGCCACGTGATCAGTGCATGATGAGCCACGTGATCAGTGCAGGATCAATTACGTGATCAGTGCATGATCAGTCACGTGACCAGTACATGGTTGCTACGTGATCGTTGCATGATCAGCCACGTGAGCAGAGCATGATAGCCACGTGGTCAGTGCATGATCAGTCACGTGATCAGTACATGATCAGTCACGTGAACAGTGCATGATCATTTACGTGATCTTTGCATGATCAGTCACGTTACCAGTATATGGTTGCTACGTGATCATTCCATGACGAGCCACGTGAGCAGTGCATGATAGCCACGTGATGTGTGCATGAGTTACGTGAGCAGAGTATGATCAGCCACGTGATCAGTGCATGAGTGCCACGTGATCAGTGCATGATATGTCACGTGACAGGTGTGTGATCAGCCACGTGAACAGTGCATGTTCAGCCACGTGATCAGTGCATGATAGCCACGTGATCAGTGCATGATCAGACACGTGAACAGTGTATGATCAGCCACGTGATCAGTGCATGATATCCAAGTGATCAGTGCATGATCATCACGTGATCAGTGTATGATCAGCCACGTGAACAGTGCATGCTCAGTCACGTGATCTGGGCCTGCTGAGCTGCGTGATTACTGTCTGCTCATCTGCTTGACAATTGCCAGCTGAGCTGCACGATTCCTGCCTGTCATCTGCTTGACAATTGCCAGCTGTGCTGCATAATTCCTGCCTGCTCAGCTGCTTGATTATTGCCAGCTGAGCAGCATGATTCCTCACACCTGAGTTCCATGATTATTGCCTGCTGACTGTTTGATTCGTGCCTACTCAGCTCTTTGTTTATTGCCTCCAGAGGCACATGATCAGTGTATGATAGCAAACATGATCAGCGCATGATCAGTCACATGATCAGCGCCATTAAGTCACGTGATCACTACATGATAGTCATGTGATCAGTCCATGCTCAGTCACGGTATCAGTGCATGATCAGCCACGTGATCAGTGCATGATCTGTCACAAGATTAGTGTATGATCATCCACGTGATCAGTGCACGGGCAGTCATGTGATCAGTGCATGATATAGACGTGAACAGTGCATGATCAGTCTCGTGATCAGTGCATGATAGCCACGTGATCAGTGCATGATCAGTCACCTGATGGGTGTATGATCATTCACGTGACCTGTACATGGTAGCTACATGATCATTGCATGATCAGCCACGTGAGTAGTTCATGATAGCCACGTGATCACTGCATGATCAGTCACGTGATCAGTGCATGATCAGTCATGTGACCAGTACATGGTAGCTGCGTGATCATGGCATGATCAGCCACGTGAGCAGTGCATGATAGCCACGTGATCAGTGCATGATCAGACACGAGATCAGTGCATGATCAGTCACGTGATCAGTGCATGATCAGCCACGTGATCAGTGCATGACCAGGCACGTGATCAGTGTATGTCCAGCCAAGTGATCAGTGCATGATAGCCACGTGATCAGTGCATGATCAGTCACGTGATCAGTGCATGATCAGTTATGTGATCAGTGTATGATCAGCCACGTGATCAGTGCATGATCAGCCACATGATCAGTGCATGATCAATTACGTGATCAGTGCATGATCAGTCACGTGACCAGTACATGGTAGCTACGTGATCATTGCCTGATCAGCCACGTGATCAGTGCATGATAGCCACGTGATCAGTGCATGATAGCCACGTGATCAGTGCATGATCAGTCATGTGATACGTGTGTGATCAGCCACATGATCAGTGCATGATATCCACGTGATCAGTGCATGACAGCCACGTGATCAGTGCATGAGAGCCACGGGATCAGTGCATGATCAGTCACGTGATACATGTGTGATCAGCCACGTGATCAGTGCATGATGAGCCACGTGATCAGTGCAGGATCAATTACGTGATCAGTGCATGATCAGTCACGTGACCAGTACATGGTTGCTACGTGATCGTTGCATGATCAGCCACGTGAGCAGAGCATGATAGCCACGTGGTCAGTGCATGATCAGTCACGTGATCAGTACATGATCAGTCACGTGAACAGTGCATGATCATTTACGTGATCTTTGCATGATCAGTCACGTTACCAGTATATGGTTGCTACGTGATCATTCCATGACGAGCCACGTGAGCAGTGCATGATAGCCACGTGATGTGTGCATGAGTTACGTGAGCAGAGTATGATCAGCCACGTGATCAGTGCATGAGTGCCACGTGATCAGTGCATGATATGTCACGTGACAGGTGTGTGATCAGCCACGTGAACAGTGCATGTTCAGCCACGTGATCAGTGCATGATAGCCACGTGATCAGTGCATGATCAGTTACGTGAGCAGTGTATGATCAGCCACGTGATCAGTGCATGGTCAGACACGTGAACAGTGTATGATCAGCCACGTGATCAGTGCATGATATCCAAGTGATCAGTGCATGATCATCACGTGATCAGTGTATGATCAGCCACGTGAACAGTGCATGCTCAGTCACGTGATCTGGGCCTGCTGAGCTGCGTGATTACTGTCTGCTCATCTGCTTGACAATTGCCAGCTGAGCTGCACGATTCCTGCCTGTCATCTGCTTGACAATTGCCAGCTGTGCTGCATAATTCCTGCCTGCTCAGCTGCTTGATTATTGCCAGCTGAGCAGCATGATTCCTCACACCTGAGTTCCATGATTATTGCCTGCTGACTGTTTGATTCGTGCCTACTCAGCTCTTTGTTTATTGCCTCCAGAGGCACATGATCAGTGTATGATAGCAAACATGATCAGCGCATGATCAGTCACATGATCAGCGCCATTAAGTCACGTGATCACTACATGATAGTCATGTGATCAGTCCATGCTCAGTCACGGTATCAGTGCATGATCAGCCACGTGATCAGTGCATGATCTGTCACAAGATTAGTGTATGATCATCCACGTGATCAGTGCACGGGCAGTCATGTGATCAGTGCATGATATAGACGTGAACAGTGCATGATCAGTCTCGTGATCAGTGCATGATAGCCACGTGATCAGTGCATGATCAGTCACCTGATGGGTGTATGATCATTCACGTGACCTGTACATGGTAGCTACATGATCATTGCATGATCAGCCACGTGAGTAGTTCATGATAGCCACGTGATCACTGCATGATCAGTCACGTGATCAGTGCATGATCAGTCATGTGACCAGTACATGGTAGCTGCGTGATCATGGCATGATCAGCCACGTGAGCAGTGCATGATAGCCACGTGATCAGTGCATGATCAGACACGAGATCAGTGCATGATCAGTCACGTGATCAGTGCATGATCAGCCACGTGATCAGTGCATGACCAGGCACGTGATCAGTGTATGTCCAGCCAAGTGATCAGTGCATGATAGCCACGTGATCAGTGCATGATCAGTCACGTGATCAGTGCATGATCAGTTATGTGATCAGTGTATGATCAGCCACGTGATCAGTGCATGATCAGCCACATGATCAGTGCATGATCAATTACGTGATCAGTGCATGATCAGTCACGTGACCAGTACATGGTAGCTACGTGATCATTGCCTGATCAGCCACGTGATCAGTGCATGATAGCCACGTGATCAGTGCATGATAGCCACGTGATCAGTGCATGATCAGTCATGTGATACGTGTGTGATCAGCCACATGATCAGTGCATGATATCCACGTGATCAGTGCATGACAGCCACGTGATCAGTGCATGAGAGCCACGGGATCAGTGCATGATCAGTCACGTGATACATGTGTGATCAGCCACGTGATCAGTGCATGATGAGCCACGTGATCAGTGCAGGATCAATTACGTGATCAGTGCATGATCAGTCACGTGACCAGTACATGGTTGCTACGTGATCGTTGCATGATCAGCCACGTGAGCAGAGCATGATAGCCACGTGGTCAGTGCATGATCAGTCACGTGATCAGTACATGATCAGTCACGTGAACAGTGCATGATCATTTACGTGATCTTTGCATGATCAGTCACGTTACCAGTATATGGTTGCTACGTGATCATTCCATGACGAGCCACGTGAGCAGTGCATGATAGCCACGTGATGTGTGCATGAGTTACGTGAGCAGAGTATGATCAGCCACGTGATCAGTGCATGAGTGCCACGTGATCAGTGCATGATATGTCACGTGACAGGTGTGTGATCAGCCACGTGAACAGTGCATGTTCAGCCACGTGATCAGTGCATGATAGCCACGTGATCAGTGCATGATCAGTTACGTGAGCAGTGTATGATCAGCCACGTGATCAGTGCATGGTCAGACACGTGAACAGTGTATGATCAGCCACGTGATCAGTGCATGATATCCAAGTGATCAGTGCATGATCATCACGTGATCAGTGTATGATCAGCCACGTGAACAGTGCATGCTCAGTCACGTGATCTGGGCCTGCTGAGCTGCGTGATTACTGTCTGCTCATCTGCTTGACAATTGCCAGCTGAGCTGCACGATTCCTGCCTGTCATCTGCTTGACAATTGCCAGCTGTGCTGCGTAATTCCTGCCTGCTCAGCTGCTTGATTATTGCCAGCTGAGCAGCATGATTCCTCACACCTGAGTTCCATGATTATTGCCTGCTGACTGTTTGATTCGTGCCTACTCAGCTCTTTGTTTATTGCCTCCAGAGGCACATGATCAGTGTATGATAGCAAACATGATCAGCGCATGATCAGTCACATGATCAGCGCCATTAAGTCACGTGATCACTACATGATAGTCATGTGATCAGTCCATGCTCAGTCACGGTATCAGTGCATGATCAGCCACGTGATCAGTGCATGATCTGTCACAAGATTAGTGTATGATCATCCACGTGATCAGTGCACGGGCAGTCATGTGATCAGTGCATGATATAGACGTGAACAGTGCATGATCAGTCTCGTGATCAGTGCATGATAGCCACGTGATCAGTGCATGATCAGTCACCTGATGGGTGTATGATCATTCACGTGACCTGTACATGGTAGCTACATGATCATTGCATGATCAGCCACGTGAGTAGTTCATGATAGCCACGTGATCACTGCATGATCAGTCACGTGATCAGTGCATGATCAGTCATGTGACCAGTACATGGTAGCTGCGTGATCATGGCATGATCAGCCACGTGAGCAGTGCATGATAGCCACGTGATCAGTGCATGATCAGACACGAGATCAGTGCATGATCAGTCACGTGATCAGTGCATGATCAGCCACGTGATCAGTGCATGACCAGGCACGTGATCAGTGTATGTCCAGCCACGTGATCAGTGCATGATAGCCACGTGATCAGTGCATGATCAGTCACGTGATCAGTGCATGATCAGTTATGTGATCAGTGTATGATCAGCCACGTGATCAGTGCATGATCAGCCACGTGATCAGTGCATGATCAATTACGTGATCAGTGCATGATCAGTCACGTGACCAGTACATGGTTGCTACGTGATCGTTGCATGATCAGCCACGTGAGCAGAGCATGATAGCCACGTGATCAGTGCATGATCAGTCACGTGATCAGTACATGATCAGTCACGTGAACAGTGCATGATCATTTACGTGATCTTTGCATGATCAGTCACGTGACCAGTATATGGTTGCTACGTGATCATTCCATGACGAGCCACGTGAGCAGTGCATGATAGCCACGTGATGTGTGCATGAGTTACGTGAGCAGAGTATGATCAGCCACGTGATCAGTGCATGAGTGCCACGTGATCAGTGCATGATATGTCACGTGACAGGTGTGTGATCAGCCACGTGAACAGTGCATGTTCAGCCACGTGATCAGTGCATGATAGCCACGTGATCAGTGCATGGTCAGACACGTGAACAGTGTATGATCAGCCACGTGATCAGTGCATGATATCCAAGTGATCAGTGCATGATCATCACGTGATCAGTGTATGATCAGCCACGTGAACAGTGCATGCTCAGTCACGTGATCTGGGCCTGCTGAGCTGCGTGATTACTGTCTGCTCATCTGCTTGACAATTGCCAGCTGAGCTGCACGATTCCTGCCTGTCATCTGCTTGACAATTGCCAGCTGTGCTGCGTAATTCCTGCCTGCTCAGCTGCTTGATTATTGCCAGCTGAGCAGCATGATTCCTCACACCTGAGTTCCATGATTATTGCCTGCTGACTGTTTGATTCGTGCCTACTCAGCTCTTTGTTTATTGCCTCCAGAGGCACATGATCAGTGTATGATAGCAAACATGATCAGCGCATGATCAGTCACATGATCAGCGCCATTAAGTCACGTGATCACTACATGATAGTCATGTGATCAGTCCATGCTCAGTCACGGTATCAGTGCATGATCAGCCACGTGATCAGTGCATGATCTGTCACAAGATTAGTGTATGATCATCCACGTGATCAGTGCATGGGCAGTCATGTGATCAGTGCATGATATAGACGTGAACAGTGCATGATCAGTCTCGTGATCAGTGCATGATAGCCACGTGATCAGTGCATGATCAGTCACCTGATGGGTGTATGATCATTCACGTGACCTGTACATGGTAGCTACATGATCATTGCATGATCAGCCACGTGAGTAGTTCATGATAGCCACGTGATCACTGCATGATCAGTCACGTGATCAGTGCATGATCAGTCATGTGACCAGTACATGGTAGCTGCGTGATCATGGCATGATCAGCCACGTGAGCAGTGCATGATAGCCACGTGATCAGTGCATGATCAGACACGTGATCAGTGCATGATCAGTCACGTGATCAGTGCATGATCAGCCACGTGATCAGTGCATGACCAGGCACGTGATCAGTGTATGTCCAGCCAAGTGATCAGTGCATGATAGCCACGTGATCAGTGCATGATCAGTCACGTGATCAGTGCATGATCAGTTATGTGATCAGTGTATGATCAGCCACGTGATCAGTGCATGATCAGCCACATGATCAGTGCATGATCAATTACGTGATCAGTGCATGATCAGTCACGTGACCAGTACATGGTAGCTACGTGATCATTGCCTGATCAGCCACGTGATCAGTGCATGATAGCCACGTGATCAGTGCATGATAGCCACGTGATCAGTGCATGATCAGTCATGTGATACGTGTGTGATCAGCCACGTGATCAGTGCATGATATCCACGTGATCAGTGCATGACAGCCACGTGATCAGTGCATGAGAGCCACGGGATCAGTGCATGATCAGTCACGTGATACATGTGTGATCAGCCACGTGATCAGTGCATGATGAGCCACGTGATCAGTGCAGGATCAATTACGTGATCAGTGCATGATCAGTCACGTGACCAGTACATGGTTGCTACGTGATCGTTGCATGATCAGCCACGTGAGCAGAGCATGATAGCCACGTGGTCAGTGCATGATCAGTCACGTGATCAGTACATGATCAGTCACGTGAACAGTGCATGATCATTTACGTGATCTTTGCATGATCAGTCACGTTACCAGTATATGGTTGCTACGTGATCATTCCATGACGAGCCACGTGAGCAGTGCATGATAGCCACGTGATGTGTGCATGAGTTACGTGAGCAGAGTATGATCAGCCACGTGATCAGTGCATGAGTGCCACGTGATCAGTGCATGATATGTCACGTGACAGGTGTGTGATCAGCCACGTGAACAGTGCATGTTCAGCCACGTGATCAGTGCATGATAGCCACGTGATCAGTGCATGATCAGTTACGTGAGCAGTGTATGATCAGCCACGTGATCAGTGCATGGTCAGACACGTGAACAGTGTATGATCAGCCACGTGATCAGTGCATGATATCCAAGTGATCAGTGCATGATCATCACGTGATCAGTGTATGATCAGCCACGTGAACAGTGCATGCTCAGTCACGTGATCTGGGCCTGCTGAGCTGCGTGATTACTGTCTGCTCATCTGCTTGACAATTGCCAGCTGAGCTGCACGATTCCTGCCTGTCATCTGCTTGACAATTGCCAGCTGTGCTGCATAATTCCTGCCTGCTCAGCTGCTTGATTATTGCCAGCTGAGCAGCATGATTCCTCACACCTGAGTTCCATGATTATTGCCTGCTGACTGTTTGATTCGTGCCTACTCAGCTCTTTGTTTATTGCCTCCAGAGGCACATGATCAGTGTATGATAGCAAACATGATCAGCGCATGATCAGTCACATGATCAGCGCCATTAAGTCACGTGATCACTACATGATAGTCATGTGATCAGTCCATGCTCAGTCACGGTATCAGTGCATGATCAGCCACGTGATCAGTGCATGATCTGTCACAAGATTAGTGTATGATCATCCACGTGATCAGTGCACGGGCAGTCATGTGATCAGTGCATGATATAGACGTGAACAGTGCATGATCAGTCTCGTGATCAGTGCATGATAGCCACGTGATCAGTGCATGATCAGTCACCTGATGGGTGTATGATCATTCACGTGACCTGTACATGGTAGCTACATGATCATTGCATGATCAGCCACGTGAGTAGTTCATGATAGCCACGTGATCACTGCATGATCAGTCACGTGATCAGTGCATGATCAGTCATGTGACCAGTACATGGTAGCTGCGTGATCATGGCATGATCAGCCACGTGAGCAGTGCATGATAGCCACGTGATCAGTGCATGATCAGACACGAGATCAGTGCATGATCAGTCACGTGATCAGTGCATGATCAGCCACGTGATCAGTGCATGACCAGGCACGTGATCAGTGTATGTCCAGCCAAGTGATCAGTGCATGATAGCCACGTGATCAGTGCATGATCAGTCACGTGATCAGTGCATGATCAGTTATGTGATCAGTGTATGATCAGCCACGTGATCAGTGCATGATCAGCCACATGATCAGTGCATGATCAATTACGTGATCAGTGCATGATCAGTCACGTGACCAGTACATGGTAGCTACGTGATCATTGCCTGATCAGCCACGTGATCAGTGCATGATAGCCACGTGATCAGTGCATGATAGCCACGTGATCAGTGCATGATCAGTCATGTGATACGTGTGTGATCAGCCACATGATCAGTGCATGATATCCACGTGATCAGTGCATGACAGCCACGTGATCAGTGCATGAGAGCCACGGGATCAGTGCATGATCAGTCACGTGATACATGTGTGATCAGCCACGTGATCAGTGCATGATGAGCCACGTGATCAGTGCAGGATCAATTACGTGATCAGTGCATGATCAGTCACGTGACCAGTACATGGTTGCTACGTGATCGTTGCATGATCAGCCACGTGAGCAGAGCATGATAGCCACGTGGTCAGTGCATGATCAGTCACGTGATCAGTACATGATCAGTCACGTGAACAGTGCATGATCATTTACGTGATCTTTGCATGATCAGTCACGTTACCAGTATATGGTTGCTACGTGATCATTCCATGACGAGCCACGTGAGCAGTGCATGATAGCCACGTGATGTGTGCATGAGTTACGTGAGCAGAGTATGATCAGCCACGTGATCAGTGCATGAGTGCCACGTGATCAGTGCATGATATGTCACGTGACAGGTGTGTGATCAGCCACGTGAACAGTGCATGTTCAGCCACGTGATCAGTGCATGATAGCCACGTGATCAGTGCATGATCAGTTACGTGAGCAGTGTATGATCAGCCACGTGATCAGTGCATGGTCAGACACGTGAACAGTGTATGATCAGCCACGTGATCAGTGCATGATATCCAAGTGATCAGTGCATGATCATCACGTGATCAGTGTATGATCAGCCACGTGAACAGTGCATGCTCAGTCACGTGATCTGGGCCTGCTGAGCTGCGTGATTACTGTCTGCTCATCTGCTTGACAATTGCCAGCTGAGCTGCACGATTCCTGCCTGTCATCTGCTTGACAATTGCCAGCTGTGCTGCATAATTCCTGCCTGCTCAGCTGCTTGATTATTGCCAGCTGAGCAGCATGATTCCTCACACCTGAGTTCCATGATTATTGCCTGCTGACTGTTTGATTCGTGCCTACTCAGCTCTTTGTTTATTGCCTCCAGAGGCACATGATCAGTGTATGATAGCAAACATGATCAGCGCATGATCAGTCACATGATCAGCGCCATTAAGTCACGTGATCACTACATGATAGTCATGTGATCAGTCCATGCTCAGTCACGGTATCAGTGCATGATCAGCCACGTGATCAGTGCATGATCTGTCACAAGATTAGTGTATGATCATCCACGTGATCAGTGCACGGGCAGTCATGTGATCAGTGCATGATATAGACGTGAACAGTGCATGATCAGTCACGTGATCAGTGCATGATAGCCACGTGATCAGTGCATGATCAGTCACGTGATCAGTGCATGATCAGTCACGTGACCAGTACATGGTAGCTGCGATCATTGCATGATCAGCCACGTGAGCAGTGCATGATAGCCACGTGATCAGTGCATGATCAGACACGTGATCAGTGCATGATCAGTCACGTGATCAGTGCATGATCAGCCACGTGATCAGTGCATGATCAGGCACGTGATCAGTGCATGTCCAGCCACGTGATCAGTGCATGATAGCCACGTGATCAGTGCATGATCAGTCACGTGATCAGTGCATGATCAGTTATGTGATCAGTGTATGATCAGCCACGTGATCAGTGCATGATCAGCCACATGATCAGTGCATGATCAATTACGTGATCAGTGCATGATCAGTCACGTGACCAGTACATGGTAGCTACGTGATCATTGCCTGATCAGCCACGTGATCAGTGCATGATAGCCACGTGATCAGTGCATGATAGCCACGTGATCAGTGCATGATCAGTCATGTGATACGTGTGTGATCAGCCACATGATCAGTGCATGATATCCACGTGATCAGTGCATGACAGCCACGTGATCAGTGCATGAGAGCCACGGGATCAGTGCATGATCAGTCACGTGATACATGTGTGATCAGCCACGTGATCAGTGCATGATGAGCCACGTGATCAGTGCAGGATCAATTACGTGATCAGTGCATGATCAGTCACGTGACCAGTACATGGTTGCTACGTGATCGTTGCATGATCAGCCACGTGAGCAGAGCATGATAGCCACGTGATCAGTGCATGATCAGTCACGTGATCAGTACATGATCAGTCACGTGAACAGTGCATGATCATTTACGTGATCTTTGCATGATCAGTCACGTTACCAGTATATGGTTGCTACGTGATCATTCCATGACGAGCCACGTGAGCAGTGCATGATAGCCACGTGATGTGTGCATGAGTTACGTGAGCAGAGTATGATCAGCCACGTGATCAGTGCATGAGTGCCACGTGATCAGTGCATGATATGTCACGTGACAGGTGTGTGATCAGCCACGTGAACAGTGCATGTTCAGCCACGTGATCAGTGCATGATAGCCACGTGATCAGTGCATGATCAGTTACGTGAGCAGTGTATGATCAGCCACGTGATCAGTGCATGGTCAGACACGTGAACAGTGTATGATCAGCCACGTGATCAGTGCATGATATCCAAGTGATCAGTGCATGATCATCACGTGATCAGTGTATGATCAGCCACGTGAACAGTGCATGCTCAGTCACGTGATCTGGGCCTGCTGAGCTGCGTGATTACTGTCTGCTCATCTGCTTGACAATTGCCAGCTGAGCTGCACGATTCCTGCCTGTCATCTGCTTGACAATTGCCAGCTGTGCTGCATAATTCCTGCCTGCTCAGCTGCTTGATTATTGCCAGCTGAGCAGCATGATTCCTCACACCTGAGTTCCATGATTATTGCCTGCTGACTGTTTGATTCGTGCCTACTCAGCTCTTTGTTTATTGCCTCCAGAGGCACATGATCAGTGTATGATAGCAAACATGATCAGCGCATGATCAGTCACATGATCAGCGCCATTAAGTCACGTGATCACTACATGATAGTCATGTGATCAGTCCATGCTCAGTCACGGTATCAGTGCATGATCAGCCACGTGATCAGTGCATGATCTGTCACAAGATTAGTGTATGATCATCCACATGATCAGTGCACGTGGGCAGTCATGTGATCAGTGCATGATATAGACGTGATCAGTGCATGATCAGTCTCGTGATCAGTGCATGATAGCCACGTGATCAGTGCATGATCAGTCACATGATGGGTGTATGATCATTCACGTGACCTGTACATGGTAGCTACGTGATCAGTGCC
>NW_026894630.1:0-100595 GCF_032452875.1 Bos javanicus | reverse complement strand
CATGACGAAGCCACGTGAGCAGTGCATGATAGCCCGTGATGTGTGCATGGTTACGTGATCAGTGTATGATCAGCCACGTGATCAGTGCATGATGCCACGTGATCAGTGCATGATCATGTCAAGCGACAGTCGTAGCGATCATGCGTGATCAGTGCATGATCAGCGTGATCAGTGCATGATCAGCCATTGATCAGTGCATGATCAGTCGTGAGCAGTGTATGATCAGCCACGTGATCAGTGCATGATCAGACACGTGATCAGTGTATGATCAGCACGTGATCAGTGCATGATATCCACGTGATCAGTGCATGATCATCACGTGATCAGTGTATGATCAGCCACGTGAACAGTGCATGCTCAGTCACGTGATCTGGGCCTGCTGAGCTGCGTGATTACTGTCTGCTCATCTGCTTGACAATTGCCAGCTGAGCTGCACGATTCCTGCCTGTCATCTGTGACAATTGCCAGCTGTGCTGCGTAATTCCTGCCTGCTCAGCTGCTTGATTATTGCCAGCTGAGCAGCATGATCCTCACACCTGTGTTCCATGATTATTGCCTGCTGACTGTTTGATTCGTGCCTACTCAGCTCTTGTTTATTGCCTCCAGAGGCACATGATCAGTGTATGATAGCAAACATGATCAGTGCATGATCAGTCACATGATCAGCCATTAAGTCGTGATCACTACATGATGTCATGTGATCAGTCCATGCTCAGTCACGTATCAGTGCATGATCAGCACGTGATCAGTGCATGATCTGTCACAAGATTAGTGTATGATCATCCACGTGATCAGTGCAGGCAGTCATGTGATCAGTGCATGATATGGGCGTGAACAGTGCATGATCAGTCGTGATCAGTGCATGATAGCCACGTGATCAGTGCATGATCAGTCACCTGATGGGTGTATGATCATTCACGTGATCTACCATGGTAGCTACATGATCATTGCATGATCAGCCACGTGATCACTGCATGATCAGTCACGTGATCAGTGCATGATCAGTCATGTGACCAGTACATGGTAGCTGCGTGATCATGGCATGATCAGCCACGTGATCAGTGCATGATCAGTCACGTGATCAGTGCATGATCAGTCCACGTGATCAGTGCATGATCAGCCACGTGATCAGTGCATGATCAGCCACGTGATCAGTGCATGATAGCCACGTGATCAGTGCATGATCAGTCACGTGATCAGTGCATGATCAGTCACGTGATCAGTGTATGATCAGCCACGTGATCAGTGCATGATCAGCCACGTGATCAGTGCATGATCAGTTACGTGATCAGTGCATGATCAGTCACGTGACCAGTACATGATAGCTACGTGATCATTGCATGATCAGCCACGTGATCAGTGCATGATAGCCACGTGATCAGTGCATGATAGCCACGTGATCAGTGCATGATCAGTCATGTGATACGTGTGTGATCAGCGTGATCAGTGCATGATATCCACGTGATCAGTGCATGACAGCCACGTGATCAGTGCATGAGAGCCACGTGATCAGTGCATGATCAGTCACGTGATACATGTGTGATCAGCCACGTGATCAGTGCATGATGAGCCACGTGATCAGTGCAGGATCTGCGTTGATCAGTGCATGATCAGTCACGTGACCAGTACATGGTTGCTACGTGATCGTTGCATGATCAGCCACGTGAGCAGTGCATGATAGCCACGTGATCAGTGCATGATCAGTCACGTGATCAGTACATGATCAGTCACGTGAACAGTGCATGATCATTTACGTGATCAGTGCATGATCAGTCACGTGACCAGTATATGGTTGCTACGTGATCATTCCATGATCGAGCCACGTGAGCAGTGCATGATAGCCACGTGATGTGTGCATGAGTTACGTGAGCAGAGTATGATCAGCCACGTGATCAGTGCATGAGTGCCACGTGATCAGTGCATGATATGTCACGTGACAGGTGTGTGATCAGCCACGTGAACAGTGCATGTTCAGCCACGTGATCAGTGCATGATAGCCACGTGATCAGTGCATGATCAGTTACGTGAGCAGTGTATGATCAGCCACGTGATCAGTGCATGGTCAGACACGTGATCAGTGTATGATCAGCCACGTGATCAGTGCATGATATCCAAGTGATCAGTGCATGATCATCACGTGATCAGTGTATGATCAGCCACGTGAACAGTGCATGCTCAGTCACGTGATCAGGGCCTGCTGAGCTGCGTGATTACTGTCTGCTCATCTGCTTGACAATTGCCAGCTGAGCTGCACGATTCCTGCCTGTCATCTGCTTGACAATGCCAGCTGTGCTGCGTAATTCCTGCCTGCTCAGCTGCTTGATTATTGCCAGCTGAGCAGCATGATTCCTCACAGCTGAGTTCCATGATTATTGCCTGCTGACTGTTTGATTCGTGCCTACTCAGCTCTTTGTGCACTCCAGAGGCACATGATCAGTGTATGATAGCAAACATGATCAGCGCATGATCAGTCACATGATCAGCGCCATTAAGTCACGTGATCACTACATGATAGTCATGTGATCAGTCCATGCTCAGTCACGGTATCAGTGCATGATCAGCCACGTGATCAGTGCATGATCTGTCACGTGATTAGTGTATGATCATCCACGTGATCAGTGCATGATCAGTCATGTGATCAGTGCATGATATAGACGTGATCAGTGCATGATCAGTCACGTGATCAGTGCATGATAGCCACGTGATCAGTGCATGATCAGTCACCTGATGGGTGTATGATCATTCACGTGACCTGTACATGGTAGCTACATGATCACGTGCATGATCAGCACGTGAGTAGTGCATGATAGCCACGTGATCTGTGCATGATCAGTCACGTGATCAGTGCATGATCAGTCATGTGACCAGTACATGGTAGCTGCGTGATCATGCATGATCAGCACGTGGCAGTGCATGATAGCCACGTGATCAGTGCATGATCAGACACGTGATCAGTGCATGATCAGTCACGTGATCAGTGCATGATCAGCCACGTGATCAGTGCATGATCAGGCATGATCAGTGTATGATCCAGCCATGTGATCAGTGCATGATAGCCACGTGATCAGTGCATGATCAGTCACGTGATCAGTGCATGATCAGTTATGTGATCAGTGTATGATCAGCCACGTGATCAGTGCATGATCAGCCACGTGATCAGTGCATGATCAATTACGTGATCAGTGCATGATCAGTCACGTGACAGTACATGGTAGCTACGTGATCATTGCCTGATCAGCCACGTGATCAGTGCATGATAGCCACGTGATCAGTGCATGATCACGTGATCAGTGCATGATCAGTCATGTGATACGTGTGTGATCAGCCACGTGATCAGTGCATGATATCCACGTGATCAGTGCATGACAGCCACGTGATCAGTGCATGAGAGCCACGGGATCAGTGCATGATCAGTCACGTGATACATGTGTGATCAGCCACGTGATCAGTGCATGATGAGCCACGTGATCAGTGCAGGATCAATTACGTGATCAGTGCATGATCAGTCACGTGACCAGTACATGGTTGCTACGTGATCGTTGCATGATCAGCCACGTGAGCAGAGCATGATAGCCACGTGATCAGTGCATGATCAGTCACGTGATCAGTACATGATCAGTCACGTGAACAGTGCATGATCATTCACGTGATCTTTGCATGATCAGTCACGTGACCAGTATATGGCTACGTGATCATTCCATGACGAGCCACGTGAGCAGTGCATGATAGCCACGTGATGTGTGCATGAGTTACGTGAGCAGAGTATGATCAGCCACGTGATCAGTGCATGAGTGCCACGTGATCAGTGCATGATATGTCACGTGACAGGTGTGTGATCAGCCACGTGAACAGTGCATGTTCAGCCACGTGATCAGTGCATGATAGCCACGTGATCAGTGCATGATCAGTTACGTGAGCAGTGTATGATCAGCCACGTGATCAGTGCATGGTCAGACACGTGAACAGTGTATGATCAGCCACGTGATCAGTGCATGATATCCAAGTGATCAGTGCATGATCATCACGTGATCAGTGTATGATCAGCCACGTGAACAGTGCATGCTCAGTCACGTGATCTGGGCCTGCTGAGCTGCGTGATTACTGTCTGCTCATCTGCTTGACAATTGCCAGCTGAGCTGCACGATTCCTGCCTGTCATCTGCTTGACAATTGCCAGCTGTGCTGCGTAATTCCTGCCTGCTCAGCTGCTTGATTATTGCCAGCTGAGCAGCATGATTCCTCAGCCTGAGTTCCATGATTATTGCCTGCTGACTGTTTGATTCGTGCCTACTCAGCTCTTTGTTTATTGCCTCCAGAGGCACATGATCAGTGTATGATAGCAAACATGATCAGCGCATGATCAGTCACATGATCAGCGCCATTAAGTCACGTGATCACTACATGATAGTCATGTGATCAGTCCATGCTCAGTCACGGTATCAGTGCATGATCAGCCACGTGATCAGTGCATGATCTGTCACAAGATTAGTGTATGATCATCCACGTGATCAGTGCATGGGCAGTCATGTGATCAGTGCATGATATAGACGTGATCAGTGCATGATCAGTCTCGTGATCAGTGCATGATAGCCACGTGATCAGTGCATGATCAGTCACCTGATGGGTGTATGATGCGTGACCTGTACATGGTCTACATGATCATTGCATGATCAGCCACGTGAGTAGTCATGATAGCCACGTGATCACTGCATGATCAGTCACGTGATCAGTGCATGATCAGTCATGTGACCAGTACATGGTAGCTGCGTGATCATGGCATGATCAGCCACGTGAGCAGTGCATGATAGCCGTGATCAGTGCATGATCAGACACGTGATCAGTGCATGATCAGTCACGTGATCAGTGCATGATCAGCCACGTGATCAGTGCATGACCAGGCACGTGATCAGTGCATGTCAGCCAAGTGATCAGTGCATGATAGCCACGTGATCAGTGCATGATCAGTCACGTGATCAGTGCATGATCAGTTACGTGATCAGTGCATGATCAGCCACGTGATCAGTGCATGATCAGCCACGTGATCAGTGCATGATCAATTACGTGATCAGTGCATGATCAGTCACGTGACCAGTACATGGTAGCTACGTGATCATTGCATGATCAGCCATGATCAGTGCATGATAGCCACGTGATCAGTGCATGATAGCCACGTGATCAGTGCATGATCAGTCACGTGATCAGTACATGATCAGTCACGTGATCAGTGCATGATCATTTACGTGATCAGTGCATGATCAGTCACGTGACCAGTATATGGTAGCTACGTGATCATTCCATGACAGCCACGTGAGCAGTGCATGATAGCCACGTGATGTGTGCATGAGTTACGTGATCAGTGCATGATCAGCCACGTGATCAGTGCATGAGTGCCACGTGATCAGTGCATGATATGTCACGTGACAGGTGTGTGATCAGCCACGTGAACAGTGCATGTTCAGCCACGTGATCAGTGCATGATAGCCACGTGATCAGTGCATGATCAGTTACGTGAGCAGTGTATGATCAGCCACGTGATCAGTGCATGGTCAGACACGTGAACAGTGTATGATCAGCCACGTGATCAGTGCATGATATCCAAGTGATCAGTGCATGATCATCACGTGATCAGTGTATGATCAGCCACGTGAACAGTGCATGCTCAGTCACGTGATCAGGGCCTGCTGAGCTGCGTGATTACTGTCTGCTGTCATCTGCTTGATGCCAGCTGAGCTGCACGATTCCTGCCTGTCATCTGCTTGACAATTGCCAGCTGTGCTGCGTAATTCCTGCCTGCTCAGCTGCTTGATTATTGCCAGCTGAGCAGCATGATTCCTCACACCTGAGTTCCATGATTATTGCCTGCTGACTGTTTGATTCGTGCCTACTCAGCTCTTTGTTTATTGCCTCCAGAGGCACATGATCAGTGTATGATAGCAAACATGATCAGCGCATGATCAGTCACATGATCAGCGCCATTAAGTCACGTGATCACTACATGATAGTCATGTGATCAGTCCATGCTCAGTCACGGTATCAGTGCATGATCAGCCACGTGATCAGTGCATGATCTGTCACAAGATTAGTGTATGATCATCCACGTGATCAGTGCATGGGCAGTCATGTGATCAGTGCATGATATAGACGTGATCAGTGCATGATCAGTCTCGTGATCAGTGCATGATAGCCACGTGATCAGTGCATGATCAGTCACCTGATGGGTGCATGATCATTCACGTGACCTGTACATGGTAGCTACATGATCATTGCATGATCAGCCACGTGAGTAGTGCATGATAGCCACGTGATCACTGCATGATCAGTCACGTGATCAGTGCATGATCAGTCATGTGACCAGTACATGGTAGCTGCGTGATCATGCATGATCAGCCACGTGATCAGTGCATGATAGCCACGTGATCAGTGCATGATCAGTCACGTGATCAGTGCATGATCAGTCATGTGATCAGTGTATGATCAGCCACGTGATCATGTGATCAGCCACGTGATCAGTGCATGATCAGTCACGTGATCAGTGCATGATCAGTCACGTGATCAGTACATGATAGCTCGTGATCGTGCTGATCAGCCCGCGTGATCAGTGCATGATAGCCACGTGATCAGTGCATGATCACCACATGATCAGTGCATGATCAGTCATGAGATCAGTGCATGATCAGCCACGTGATCAGTGCATGATAGCCGTGATCAGTGCATGATCAGCCACGTGATCAGTGCATGATGAGCCACGTGATCAGTGCATGATCAATTACGTGATCAGTGCATGATCAGTCACGTGACCAGTACATGGTTGCTACGTGATCGTTGCATGATCAGCCACGTGAGGAGCATGATAGCCACGTGATCAGTGCATGATCAGTCACGTGATCAGTACATGATCAGTCACGTGATCAGTGCATGATCATTCACGTGATCAGTGCATGATCAGTCACGTGACCAGTATATGGTTGCTCGTGATCATTCCATGACGAGCCACGTGAGCAGTGCATGATAGCCGTGATGTGCATGATTGCATTGAGCAGAGTATGATCAGCCACGTGATCAGTGCATGAGTGCCACGTGATCAGTGCATGATATGTCACGTGACAGGTGTGTGATCAGCCACGTGAACAGTGCATGTTCAGCCACGTGATCAGTGCATGATAGCCACGTGATCAGTGCATGATCAGTTACGTGAGCAGTGTATGATCAGCCACGTGATCAGTGCATGGTCAGACACGTGAACAGTGTATGATCAGCCACGTGATCAGTGCATGATATCCAAGTGATCAGTGCATGATCATCACGTGATCAGTGTATGATCAGCCACGTGAACAGTGCATGCTCAGTCACGTGATCTGGGCCTGCTGAGCTGCGTGATTACTGTCTGCTCATCTGCTTGACAATTGCCAGCTGAGCTGCACGATTCCTGCCTGTCATCTGCTTGACAATTGCCAGCTGTGCTGCGTAATTCCTGCCTGCTCAGCTGCTTGATTATTGCCAGCTGAGCAGCATGATTCCTCACACCTGAGTTCCATGATTATTGCCTGCTGACTGTTTGATTCGTGCCTACTCAGCTCTTTGTTTATTGCCTCCAGAGGCACATGATCAGTGTATGATAGCAAACATGATCAGCGCATGATCAGTCACATGATCAGCGCCATTAAGTCACGTGATCACTACATGATAGTCATGTGATCAGTCCATGCTCAGTCACGGTATCAGTGCATGATCAGCCACGTGATCAGTGCATGATCTGTCACAGATTAGTGTATGATCATCCACGTGATCAGTGCATGGGCAGTCATGTGATCAGTGCATGATATAGACGTGATCAGTGCATGATCAGTCTCGTGATCAGTGCATGATAGCCACGTGATCAGTGCATGATCAGTCACCTGATGGGTGTATGATCATTCACGTGACCTGTACATGGTAGCTACATGATCATTGCATGATCAGCCACGTGAGTAGTTCATGATAGCCACGTGATCACTGCATGATCAGTCACGTGATCAGTGCATGATCAGTCATGTGACCAGTACATGGTAGCTGCGTGATCATGGCATGATCAGCCACGTGAGCAGTGCATGATAGCCACGTGATCAGTGCATGATCAGACACGTGATCAGTGCATGATCAGTCACGTGATCAGTGCATGATCAGCCACGTGATCAGTGCATGATCAGTCACGTGATCAGTGCATGATCAGTCACGTGATCAGTGCATGATCAGCCACGTGATCAGTGCATGATCAGTCACACGAGTCAGTGCATGATCAATTACGTGATCAGTGCATGATCAGTCACGTGATCAGTACATGGTGCCTACGTGATCAGTGCATGATCAGCCACGTGATCAGTGCATGATAGCCACGTGATCAGTGCATGATCAGCCACGTGATCAGTGCATGATCAGTCACGTGATCAGTGCATGATCATCCACGTGATCAGTGCATGATCCTGCACGTGATCAACAGCGTGATGATCACAGCGGATCCACGTGATCAGTGCGATGATCACGTGATGCGTATGCTGATGTTTGCGTAGTCAGTGCAGTGATCACGTGATCAGTGCTGCAGATGTTAACGATGATCTGTTCGTGCATCGCTATGGTGCTGGCTGATATTGCGTGCCGTCGCAGTGAGCACGTGCTGCGTGATCAGACACGTGATCATGATGTGCAGTCGGTTATGTGATCAGTGCGCCATCAGCCATGTATCAGTATGATAGCCGCCAGTCAGTACGCAGTGTCAGTAGCCAGACGCGTGATGCATTGCGTGATCACCGCATGCCTTCAGCAGATATTGCATGATCAGTGCTGATCAGCTGCGCCAGTAGCAGCATGGTACGCCGATGCTGCGCCAGTCATATTGCATGATGGTCGCCATGACGTGTGCGATAGCTGCGTGATGCACATATTCTCAGCTGATCAGTGCATGATCAGCCGTGATCAGATCGCTGGCTTGCATGATAGCCGCGTCAGTACGTATTGCTGATGGCCGCGTCAGTGCGCAGTAACGTAGTCAGCAGATCAGTTGTATTCAGCCACGTTCATGCGGCACTGATGCATGATGCCACGTGATCAGTGCATTCAGCTACGTGATCAGTGCCAATAGCCGTGATCAGTTATGCCCAGTCGTCCAGCCGTGATCAGCCATGCGTCAGTGACAATGCATGATGGCATGCTACGTGATCAGTGCATGTCCCAGTGCGTGCATGCGCCAGTGATCAGTGCATGATGAGTGACATGATGCTGCGTGTCATGCATGAGTCCATGGCAGAGCATGTAGTCACTGTGATCAGTGCGCCAGTACCGCGTAGTCGTTACGCGTGATCTGTCACGCGACGGCAGTGCATGCAATCAACTGCACAGGCGTGACGCACGTGATCAGTGACGTAGTCATGATCGCGACGTGATCAGTGCATGATCAGTACGGATCAGTGCGTGCAGGCATGATCAGTGCATGATCAGTCACGTGATCAGTGTCAGCCACGATCAGCCACGTGATCAGTGCATGATATCCAGTGATCAGTGCAGTCATCACGTGTCAGTATAGATCAGCCACGTGAACAGTGCTGCAGTCACGTCTAGGCCTGCTGAGCTGCGTGATTACTGTCTGCTCATCTGCTTGACAATTGCCAGCTGAGCTGCACGATTCCTGCCTGTCATCTGCTTGACAATTGCCAGCTGTGCTGCGTAATTCCTGCCTGCTCAGCTGCTTGATTATTGCCAGCTGAGCAGCATGATTCCTCACACCTGAGTTCCATGATTATTGCCTGCTGACTGTTTGATTCGTGCCTACTCAGCTCTTTGTTTATTGCCTCCAGAGGCACATGATCAGTGTATGATAGCAAACATGATCAGCGCATGATCAGTCACATGATCAGCGCCATTAAGTCACGTGATCACTACATGATAGTCATGTGATCAGTCCATGCTCAGTCACGGTATCAGTGCATGATCAGCCACGTGATCAGTGCATGATCTGTCACAAGATTAGTGTATGATCATCCACGTGATCAGTGCATGGCAGTCATGTGATCAGTGCATGATATAGACGTGATCAGTGCATGATCAGTCACGTGATCAGTGCATGATAGCCACGTGATCAGTGCATGATCAGTCACCTGATGGGTGTATGATCTTCATGACCTGTGCATGGTAGCTACATGATCATTGCATGATCAGCCACGTGAGTAGTTCATGATAGCCACGTGATCAGTGCATGATCAGTCACGTGATCAGTGCATGATCAGTCATGTGACAGTACATGGTAGCTGGTGATCATGGCATGATCAGCCACGTGATCAGTGCATGATAGCCACGTGATCAGTGCATGATCAGTCACGTGATCAGTGCATGATCAGTCACGTGATCAGTGCATGATCAGCGTGATCAGTGCATGATCAGCACGTGATCAGTGCATGATCAGCCACGTGATCAGTGCATGATAGCCACGTGATCAGTGCATGATCAGTCACGTGATCAGTGCATGATCAGTCACGTGATCAGTGCATGATCAGCCACGTGATCAGTGCATGATCAGCCACGTGATCAGTGCATGATCAGTCATGTGATCGTGTGTGATCAGCCATGATCAGTGCATGATATCCACGTGATCAGTGCATGACAGCCACGTGATCAGTGCATGATAGCCACGTGATCAGTGCATGATCAGTCACGTGATCAGTGTGATCAGCCGTGATCAGTGCATGATGAGCCACGTGATCAGTGCAGGATCAATTACGTGATCAGTGCATGATCAGTCACGTGACCAGTACATGGTTGCTACGTGATCGTTGCATGATCAGCCACGTGAGCAGCATGATAGCCACGTGATCAGTGCATGATCAGTCACGTGATCAGTACATGATCAGTCACGTGAACAGTGCATGATCATTCGTCTGCATGATCAGTCACGTGACCAGTATATGGTTGCTACGTGATCATTCCATGACGAGCCACGTGAGCAGTGCATGATAGCCACGTGATGTGTGCATGACACAGGCAGAGTATGATCAGCCACGTGATCAGTGCATGAGTGCCACGTGATCAGTGCATGATATGTCACGTGACAGGTGTGTGATCAGCCACGTGAACAGTGCATGTTCAGCCACGTGATCAGTGCATGATAGCCACGTGATCAGTGCATGATCAGTTACGTGAGCAGTGTATGATCAGCCACGTGATCAGTGCATGGTCAGACACGTGAACAGTGTATGATCAGCCACGTGATCAGTGCATGATATCCAAGTGATCAGTGCATGATCATCACGTGATCAGTGTATGATCAGCCACGTGAACAGTGCATGCTCAGTCACGTGATCAGGGCCTGCTGAGCTGCGTGATTACTGTCTGCTCATCTGCTTGACAATTGCCAGCTGAGCTGCACGATTCCTGCCTGTCATCTGCTTGACAATTGCCAGCTGTGCTGCGTAATTCCTGCCTGCTCAGCTGCTTGATTATTGCCAGCTGAGCAGCATGATTCCTCACAGCTGAGTTCCATGATTATTGCCTGCTGACTGTTTGATTCGTGCCTACTCAGCTCTTTGTTTATTGCCTCCAGAGGCACATGATCAGTGTATGATAGCAAACATGATCAGCATGATCAGTCACATGATCAGCGCCATTAAGTCACGTGATCACTACATGATAGTCATGTGATCAGTCCATGCTCAGTCACGGTATCAGTGCATGATCAGCCACGTGATCAGTGCATGATCTGTCACAAGATTAGTGTATGATCATCCACGTGATCAGTGCATGGGCAGTCATGTGATCAGTGCATGATATAGACGTGATCAGTGCATGATCAGTCTCGTGATCAGTGCATGATAGCCACGTGATCAGTGCATGATCAGTCACCTGATGGGTGTATGATCATTCACGTGACCTGTACATGGTAGCTACATGATCATTGCATGATCAGCCACGTGATAGTGCATGATAGCCACGTGATCAGTGCATGATCAGTCACGTGATCAGTGCATGATCAGTCATGTGACCAGTACATGGTAGCTGCGTGATCATGGCATGATCAGCCACGTGAGCAGTGCATGATAGCCACGTGATCAGTGCATGATCAGACACGTGATCAGTGCATGATCAGTCACGTGATCAGTGCATGATCAGCCACGTGATCAGTGCATGATCAGGCACGTGATCAGTGTATGTCAGCCAAGTGATCAGTGCATGATAGTACGTGATCAGTGCATGATCATGTGTCATGTGATCACACGATCAGTGCATGATCAGCCACGTGATCAGTGCATGATCAGTCACGTGATCAGTGCATGATCAGTCACGTGATCAGTGCATGGTAGCTACGTGATCAGTGCATGATCAGCCACGTGATCAGTGCATGATAGCCACGTGATCAGTGCATGATAGCACGTGATCAGTGCATGATCAGTCACGTGATCGTGCATGATCAGCCACGTGATCAGTGCATGATAGCCACGTGATCAGTGCATGATCAGCCACGTGATCAGTGCATGATAGCCACGTGATCAGTGCATGATCAGTCACGTGATCATGTGATCAGCCACGTGATCAGTGCATGATCAGCCACGTGATCAGTGCATGATCAATTACGTGATCAGTGCATGATCAGTCACGTGACCAGTGCATGATAGCTACGTGATCAGTTGCATGATCAGCCACGTGATCAGTGCATGATAGCCACGTGATCAGTGCATGATCAGCCACGTGATCAGTGCATGATCAGTCATGTGATACGTGTGATCAGCCACGTGATCAGTGCATGATATCACGTGATCAGTGCATGACACCGTGATCAGTGCATGATAGCCACGTGATCAGTGCATGATCAGTCACGTGATCATGTGTGATCAGCGTGATCAGTGCATGATGAGCCGTGATCAGTGCATGATCAATTCGTGATCAGTGCATGATCAGTCACGTGACCAGTACATGGTGCTACGTGATGTTTATGATCAGCCACGTGAGCAGTGCATGATAGCCACGTGATCAGTGCATGATCAGTCACGTGATCAGTGCATGATCAGTCACGTGATCAGTGCATGATCATTTACGTGATCAGTGCATGATCAGTCATTGACCAGTATATGGTAGCTACGTGATCATTCCATGACAGCCACGTGAGCAGTGCATGATAGCGTGATGTGTGCATGAGTTACGTGATCAGTGTATGATCAGCCACGTGATCAGTGCACATGAGTGCCACGTGATCAGTGCATGATAGCCACGTGATCAGTGCATGATCAGTTACGTGAGCAGTGCATGATCAGCCACGTGATCAGTGCATGATCAGACACGTGAACAGTGTATGATCAGCCACGTGATCAGTGCATGATATCCAAGTGATCAGTGCATGATCATCACGTGATCAGTGTATGATCAGCCACGTGAACAGTGCATGCTCAGTCACGTGATCAGGGCCTGCTGAGCTGCGTGATTACTGTCTGCTCATCTGCTTGACAATTGCCAGCTGAGCTGCACGATTCCTGCCTGTCATCTGCTTGACAATTGCCAGCTGTGCTGCGTAATTCCTGCCTGCTCAGCTGCTTGATTATTGCCAGCTGAGCAGCATGATTCCTCACACCTGAGTTCCATGATTATTGCCTGCTGACTGTTTGATTCGTACCTACTCAGCTCTTTGTTTATTGCCTCCAGAGGCACATGATCAGTGTATGATAGCAAACATGATCAGCGCATGATCAGTCACATGATCAGCGCCATTAGTCACGTGATCACTGATGATCATGTGATCAGTCCATGCTCAGTCACGGTATCAGTGCATGATCAGCCACGTGATCAGTGCATGATCTGTCACATGATTAGTGTATGATCATCCACGTGATCAGTGCATGCAGTCATGTGATCAGTGCATGATATAGACGTGATCAGTGCATGATCAGTCTCGTGATCAGTGCATGATAGCCACGTGATCAGTGCATGATCAGTCACCTGATGGGTGTATGATCATTCACGTGACCTGTACATGGTAGCACATGATCATGCATGATCAGCCACGTGAGTAGTGCATGATAGCCACGTGATCAGTGCATGATCAGTCCGTGATCAGTGCATGATCAGTCATGTGACCAGTACATGGTAGCTGCATGATCATGGCATGATCAGCCACGTGATCAGTGCATGATAGCCACGTGATCAGTGCATGATCAGTCACGTGATCAGTGCATGATCAGTCACGTGATCAGTGCATGATCAGCCACGTGATCAGTGCATGATCAGCCACGTGATCAGTGCATGATCAGCCACGTGATCAGTGCATGATAGCCACGTGATCAGTGCATGATCAGTCACGTGATCAGTGCATGATCAGCCACGTGATCAGTGCATGATAGCCACGTGATCAGTGCATGATCAGTCATGTGATCGTGTGTGATCAGCCACGTGATCAGTGCATGATATCACGTGATCAGTGCATGATCAGCCACGTGATCAGTGCATGATAGCCACGTGATCAGTGCATGATCAGTCACGTGATACATGTGTGATCAGCCACGTGATCAGTGCATGATGAGCACGTGATCAGTGCAGGATCAATTACGTGATCAGTGCATGATCAGTCACGTGACAGTACATGGTTGCTACGTGATCGTTGCATGATCAGCCACGTGAGCAGTGCATGATAGCCACGTGATCAGTGCATGATCAGTCACGTGATCAGTACATGATCAGTCACGTGAACAGTGCATGATCATTCACGTGATCTGTGCATGATCAGTCACGTTACCAGTATATGGTTGCTCACGTGATCATTCATGACGAGCCACGTGAGCAGTGCATGATAGCCACGTGATGTGTGCATGATTTAGCGTGATCAGTATGATCAGCCACGTGATCAGTGCATGAGTGCCACGTGATCAGTGCATGATAGTCACGTGACAGGTGTGTGATCAGCCACGTGAACAGTGCATGTTCAGCCACGTGATCAGTGCATGATAGCCACGTGATCAGTGCATGATCAGATGCGTGAGCAGTGTATGATCAGCCACGTGATCAGTGCATGGTCAGACACGTGAACAGTGTATGATCAGCCACGTGATCAGTGCATGATATCCAAGTGATCAGTGCATGATCATCACGTGATCAGTGTATGATCAGCCACGTGAACAGTGCATGCTCAGTCACGTGATCTGGGCCTGCTGAGCTGCGTGATTACTGTCTGCTCATCTGCTTGACAATTGCCAGCTGAGCTGCACGATTCCTGCCTGTCATCTGCTTGACAATTGCCAGCTGTGCTGCGTAATTCCTGCCTGTTCAGCTGCTTGATTATTGCCAGCTGAGCAGCATGATTCCTCACACTGAGTTCCATGATTATTGCCTGCTGACTGTTTGATTCGTGCCTACTCAGCTCTTTGTTTATTGCCTCCAGAGGCACATGATCAGTGTATGATAGCAAACATGATCAGCATGATCAGTCACATGATCAGCGCCATTAAGTCACGTGATCACTACATGATAGTCATGTGATCAGTCCATGCTCAGTCACGGTATCAGTGCATGATCAGCCACGTGATCAGTGCATGATCTGTCACAAGATCAGTGTATGATCATCCACGTGATCAGTGCATGGGCAGTCATGTGATCAGTGCATGATATAGCGTGATCAGTGCATGATCAGTCGTGATCAGTGCATGATAGCCACGTGATCAGTGCATGATCAGTCACCTGATGGGTGTATGATCATTCACGTGACCTGTACATGGTAGCTACATGATCATTGCATGATCAGCCACGTGATAGTGCATGATAGCCGTGATCAGTGCATGATCAGTCACGTGATCAGTGCATGATCAGTCATGTGACCAGTACATGGTAGCTGCGTGATCATGCATGATCAGCCACGTGATCAGTGCATGATAGCCACGTGATCAGTGCATGATCAGAACGTGAGATCAGTGCATGATCAGTCACGTGATCAGTGCATGATCAGCCACGTGATCAGTGCATGATCAGTCACGTGATCAGTGCATGATCAGCCACGTGATCAGTGCATGATCAGCACGTGATCAGTGCATGATCAGCCACGTGATCAGTGCATGATAGCCACGTGATCAGTGCATGATCAGTCACGTGATCAGTGCATGATCAGTTACGTGATCAGTGCATGATCAGCCACGTGATCAGTGCATGATCAGCCACGTGATCAGTGCATGATCAATTACGTGATCAGTGCATGATCAGTCACGTGACCAGTACATGTAGCTACGTGATCATTGCATGATCAGCCACGTGATCAGTGCATGATAGCCACGTGATCAGTGCATGATAGCCACGTGATCAGTGCATGATCAGTCATGTGATACGTGTGTGATCAGCCACGTGATCAGTGCATGATATCCACGTGATCAGTGCATGATCAGCCACGTGATCAGTGCGCGATAGCCACGTGATCAGTGCATGATCAGTCACGTGATCAGTGTGTGATCAGCCACGTGATCAGTGCATGATCAGCCACGTGATCAGTGCATGATCAATTACGTGATCAGTGCATGATCAGTCACGTGACCAGTGCATGGTTGCTACGTGATCAGTGCATGATCAGCCACGTGATCAGTGCATGATAGCCACGTGATGTGCATGATCAGTCACGTGATCAGTGCATGATCAGTCACGTGATCAGTGCATGATCAGTTACGTGATCAGTGCATGATCAGTCACGTGACCAGTATATGGTTGCTACGTGATCATTGCATGATCAGCCACGTGATCAGTGCATGATAGCCACGTGATGAGTGCATGAGTTACGTGATCAGTGTATGATCAGCCACGTGATCAGTGCATGATCCACGTGATCAGTGCATGATATGTCACGTGATCGGTGTGTGATCAGCCACGTGATCAGTGCATGATCAGCCACGTGATCAGTGCATGATAGCCACGTGATCAGTGCATGATCAGTCACGTGATCAGTGTATGATCAGCCACGTGATCAGTGCATGATATCCACGTGATCAGTGCATGATCAGCCACGTGATCAGTGCATGATAGCCACGTGATCAGTGCATGATCAGTCACGTGATCATGTGTGATCAGCCACGTGATCAGTGCATGATGAGCCACGTGATCAGTGCATGATCAATTACGTGATCAGTGATCAGTCACGTGACCAGTACATGGTTGCTACGTGATCATTGCATGATCAGCCACGTGAGCAGTGCATGATAGCCACGTGATCAGTGCATGATCAGTCACGTGATCAGTGCATGATCAGTCACGTGAACAGTGCATGATCAGTTACGTGATCAGTGCATGATCAGTCACGTGACCAGTATATGGTAGCTACGTGATCATTCCATGACGAACCGTGATCAGTGCATGATAGCCACGTGATGTGTGCATGAGTTACGTGAGCAGTGCATGATCAGCCACGTGATCAGTGCATGAGTGCCACGTGATCAGTGCATGATATGTCACGTGACAGGTGTGTGATCAGCCACGTGAACAGTGCATGTTCAGCCACGTGATCAGTGCATGATAGCCACGTGATCAGTGCATGATCAGTTACGTGAGCAGTGCATGATCAGCCACGTGATCAGTGCATGGTCAGACACGTGAACAGTGCATGATCAGCCACGTGATCAGTGCATGATATCCAAGTGATCAGTGCATGATCATCACGTGATCAGTGTATGATCAGCCACGTGAACAGTGCATGCTCAGTCACGTGATCTGGGCCTGCTGAGCTGCGTGATCACTGTCTGCTCATCTGCTTGACAATTGCCAGCTGAGCTGCACGATTCCTGCCTGTCATCTGCTTGACAATTGCCAGCTGTGCTGCGTAATTCCTGCCTGCTCAGCTGCTTGATTATTGCCAGCTGAGCAGCATGATTCCTCACACCTGAGTTCCATGATTATTGCCTGCTGACTGTTTGATTCGTGCCTACTCAGCTCTTTGTTTATTGCCTCCAGAGGCACGTGATCAGTGCATGATAGCAAACATGATCAGTGCATGATCAGTCACATGATCAGTGCCATTAAGCCACGTGATCACTGCATGATAGTCATGTGATCAGTCCATGCTCAGTCACGGTATCAGTGCATGATCAGCCACGTGATCAGTGCATGATCTGTCACGTGATTAGTGTATGATCATCCACGTGATCAGTGCATGGGCAGTCATGTGATCAGTGCATGATATAGACGTGATCAGTGCATGATCAGCCACGTGATCAGTGCATGATAGCCACGTGATCAGTGCATGATCAGTCACGTGATGGGTGCATGATCATTCACGTGACCAGTACATGGTAGCCACATGATCATTGCATGATCAGCCACGTGAGTAGTGCATGATAGCCACGTGATCAGTGCATGATCAGTCACGTGATCAGTGCATGATCAGTCATGTGACCAGTGCATGGTAGCTGCGTGATCATGCATGATCAGCCACGTGATCAGTGCATGATAGCCACGTGATCAGTGCATGATCAGCCACGTGATCAGTGCATGATCAGTCACGTGATCAGTGCATGATCAGCCACGTGATCAGTGCATGGTCAGCACGTGAACAGTGTATGATCAGCCACGTGATCAGTGCATGATAGCCACGTGATCAGTGCATGATCAGTCACGTGATCAGTGTATGATCAGCCACGTGATCAGTGCATGATCAGTCACGTGATCAGGGCCTGCTGAGCTGCGTGATTACTGTCTGCTCATCTGCTTGACAATTGCCAGCTGAGCTGCACGATTCCTGCCTGTCATCTGCTTGACAATTGCCAGCTGTGCTGCGTAATTCCTGCCTGCTCAGCTGCTTGATTATTGCCAGCTGAGCAGCATGATTCCTCACACCTGAGTTCCATGATTATTGCCTGCTGACTGTTTGATTCGTGCCTACTCAGCTCTTTGTTTATTGCCTCCAGAGGCACATGATCAGTGTATGATAGCAAACATGATCAGTGCATGATCAGTCACATGATCAGTGCCATTAAGTCACGTGATCAGTGCATGATAGTCATGTGATCAGTCCATGCTCAGTCACGGTATCAGTGCATGATCAGCCACGTGATCAGTGCATGATCTGTCACGTGATTAGTGTATGATCATCCACGTGATCAGTGCATGGCAGTCATGTGATCAGTGCATGATATAGGCGTGAACAGTGCATGATCAGTCACGTGATCAGTGCATGATAGCCACGTGATCAGTGCATGATCAGTCACCTGATGGTGTATGATCATTCACGTGACCTGTACATGGTAGCTACATGATCATTGCATGATCAGCCACGTGAGTAGTGCATGATAGCCACGTGATCAGTGCATGATCAGTCACGTGATCAGTGCATGATCAGTCATGTGACCAGTACATGATAGCTGCGTGATCATGGCATGATCAGCCACGTGATCAGTGCATGATAGCCACGTGATCAGTGCATGATCAGACACGTGATCAGTGCATGATCAGTCACGTGATCAGTGCATGATCAGCCACGTGATCAGTGCATGATCAGTCACGTGATCAGTGCATGATCAGCCACGTGATCAGTGCATGATAGCCACGTGATCAGTGCATGATCAGTCACGTGATCAGTGCATGATCAGTTACGTGATCAGTGCATGATCAGCCACGTGATCAGTGCATGATCAGCCACGTGATCAGTGCATGATCAATTGCGTGATCAGTGCATGATCAGTCACGTGATCAGTGCATGGTAGCTACGTGATCAGTGCATGATCAGCCACGTGATCAGTGCATGATAGCCACGTGATCAGTGCATGATAGCCACGTGATCAGTGCATGATCAGTCATGTGATACGTGTGTGATCAGCCACGTGATCAGTGCATGATATCCACGTGATCAGTGCATGACAGCCACGTGATCAGTGCATGAGAGCCACGGATCAGTGCATGATCAGTCACGTGATACATGTGTGATCAGCCACGTGATCAGTGCATGATGAGCCACGTGATCAGTGCAGGATCAATTACGTGATCAGTGCATGATCAGTCACGTGACCAGTACATGGTTGCTACGTGATCGTTGCATGATCAGCCACGTGAGCAGAGCATGATAGCCACGTGATCAGTGCATGATCAGTCACGTGATCAGTGCATGATCAGTCACGTGAACAGTGCATGATCATTTACGTGATCTTTGCATGATCAGTCACGTGACCAGTATATGGTACTCACGTGATCATTCCATGACGAGCCACGTGAGCAGTGCATGATAGCCACGTGATGTGTGCATGAGTTACGTGAGCAGAGTATGATCAGCCACGTGATCAGTGCATGAGTGCCACGTGATCAGTGCATGATATGTCACGTGACAGGTGTGTGATCAGCCACGTGAACAGTGCATGTTCAGCCACGTGATCAGTGCATGATAGCCACGTGATCAGTGCATGATCAGTTACGTGAGCAGTGTATGATCAGCCACGTGATCAGTGCATGGTCGGACACGTGAACAGTGTATGATCAGCCACGTGATCAGTGCATGATATCCAAGTGATCAGTGCATGATCATCACGTGATCAGTGTATGATCAGCCACGTGAACAGTGCATGCTCAGTCACGTGATCAGGGCCTGCTGAGCTGCGTGATTACTGTCTGCTCATCTGCTTGACAATTGCCAGCTGAGCTGCACGATTCCTGCCTGTCATCTGCTTGACAATTGCCAGCTGTGCTGCGTAATTCCTGCCTGCTCAGCTGCTTGATTATTGCCAGCTGAGCAGCATGATTCCTCACACCTGAGTTCCATGATTATTGCCTGCTGACTGTTTGATTCGTGCCTACTCAGCTCTTTGTTTATTGCCTCCAGAGGCACATGATCAGTGTATGATAGCAAACATGATCAGCGCATGATCAGTCACATGATCAGCGCCATTAAGTCACGTGATCACTACATGATAGTCATGTGATCAGTCCATGCTCAGTCACGGTATCAGTGCATGATCAGCCACGTGATCAGTGCATGATCTGTCACATGATTAGTGTATGATCATCCACGTGATCAGTGCATGGGCAGTCATGTGATCAGTGCATGATATAGGCGTGAACAGTGCATGATCAGTCTCGTGATCAGTGCATGATAGCCACGTGATCAGTGCATGATCAGTCACCTGATGGGTGTATGATCATTCACGTGACCTGTACATGGTAGCTACATGATCATTGCATGATCAGCCACGTGAGTAGTGCATGATAGCCACGTGATCAGTGCATGATCAGTCACGTGATCAGTGCATGATCAGTCATGTGACCAGTACATGGTAGCTGCGTGATCATGGCATGATCAGCCACGTGAGCAGTGCATGATAGCCACGTGATCAGTGCATGATCAGTCACGTGATCAGTGCATGATCAGTCACGTGATCAGTGCATGATCAGCCACGTGATCAGTGCATGATCAGGCACGTGATCAGTGTATGTCAGCCACGTGATCAGTGCATGATAGCCACGTGATCAGTGCATGATCAGTCACGTGATCAGTGCATGATCAGTTACGTGATCAGTGCATGATCAGCCACGTGATCAGTGCATGATCAGCCACGTGATCAGTGCATGATCAGTTGCGTGATCAGTGCATGATCAGTCACGTGACCAGTGCATGGTAGCTACGTGATCAGTGCATGATCAGCCACGTGATCAGTGCATGATAGCCACGTGATCAGTGCATGATAGCCACGTGATCAGTGCATGATCAGTCATGTGATACGTGTGTGATCCGCCACATGATCAGTGCATGATATCCACGTGATCAGTGCATGATCAGCCACGTGATCAGTGCATGATAGCCACGTGATCAGTGCATGATCAGTCACGTGATCATGTGTGATCAGCCACGTGATCAGTGCATGATGAGCCACGTGATCAGTGCATGATCAATTACGTGATCAGTGCATGATCAGTCACGTGACCAGTACATGGTTGCTCGTGATCGTTGCATGATCAGCCACGTGAACAGTGCATGATAGCCACGTGATCAGTGCATGATCAGTCACGTGATCAGTGCATGATCAGTCACGTGAACAGTGCATGATCATTCGTGATCAGTGCATGATCAGTCACGTGACCAGTATATGGTTGCTACGTGATCATTCCATGGCGAGCCACGTGAGCAGTGCATGATAGCCACGTGATGTGTGCATGAGTTACGTGAGCAGAGTATGATCAGCCACGTGATCAGTGCATGAGTGCCACGTGATCAGTGCATGATATGTCACGTGACAGGTGTGTGATCAGCCACGTGAACAGTACATGTTCAGCCACGTGATCAGTGCATGATAGCCACGTGATCAGTGCATGATCAGTTACGTGAGCAGTGTATGATCAGCCACGTGATCAGTGCATGGTCAGACACGTGAACAGTGTATGATCAGCCACGTGATCAGTGCATGATATCCAAGTGATCAGTGCATGATCATCACGTGATCAGTGCATGATCAGCCACGTGAACAGTGCATGCTCAGTCACGTGATCAGGGCCTGCTGAGCTGCGTGATTACTGTCTGCTCATCTGCTTGACAATTGCCAGCTGAGCTGCACGATTCCTGCCTGTCATCTGCTTGACAATTGCCAGCTGTGCTGCGTAATTCCTGCCTGCTCAGCTGCTTGATTATTGCCAGCTGAGCAGCATGATTCCTCACACCTGAGTTCCATGATTATTGCCTGCTGACTGTTTGATTCGTGCCTACTCAGCTCTTTGTTTATTGCCTCCAGAGGCACATGATCAGTGTATGATAGCCAACATGATCAGTGCATGATCAGTCACATGATCAGAGCCATTAAGTCACGTGATCACTACATGATAATCATGTGATCAGTCCATGCTCAGTCACGGTATCAGTGCATGATCAGCCACGTGATCAGTGCATGATCAGCCACGTGATCAGTGCATGATCAGCCACGTGATCAGTGCATGATCAGTCACGTGATCAGTGCATGATATAGACGTGAACAGTGCATGATCAGTCGTGATCAGTGCATGATAGCCACGTGATCAGTGCATGATCAGTCACCTGATGGGTGTATGATCAGTCACGTGACCTGTACATGGTAGCCACGTGATCATTGCATGATCAGCCACGTGAGTAGTGCATGATAGCCACGTGATCAGTGCATGATCAGTCACGTGATCAGTGCATGATCAGCCACGTGATCAGTGCATGATCAGTCACGTGATCAGTGCATGATCAGCCACGTGATCAGTGCATGATAGCCACGTGATCAGTGCATGATCAGTCACGTGATCAGTGCATGATCAGCCACGTGATCAGTGCATGATCAGCCACGTGATCAGTGCATGATCAGTCACGTGATCGTGTGTGATCAGCCACGTGATCAGTGCATGATAGCCACGTGATCAGTGCATGATCAGCCACGTGATCAGTGCATGATCAGCCACGTGATCAGTGCATGATAGCCACGTGATCAGTGCATGATCAGCCACGTGATCAGTGCATGATCAGCCACGTGATCAGTGCATGATCAATTACGTGATCAGTGCATGATCAGTCACGTGATCAGTACATGGTTGCTACGTGATCGTGCGATCAGTCACGTGAGCAGTGCATGATAGCCACGTGATCAGTGCATGATCAGTCACGTGATCAGTGCATGATCAGTCACGTGAACAGTGCATGATCATTTACGTGATCAGTGCATGATCAGCCACGTGACCAGTATATGGTTGCTACGTGATCATTGCATGACCAGCCACGTGAGCGGTGCATGATAGCCACGTGATGTGTGCATGATTAGTCACGTGAGCAGTGTATGATCAGCCGCGTGATCAGTGCATGAGTGCCACGTGATCAGTGCATGATATGTCACGTGATCAGGTGTGTGATCAGCCACGTGAACAGTGCATGTTCAGTCACGTGATCAGTGCATGATAGCCACGTGATCAGTGCATGATCAGTTAAGTGAGCAGTGTATGATCAGCCACGTGATCAGTGCATGGTCAGACACGTGAACGGTGTATGATCAGCCACGTGATCAGTGCATGATAGCCAAGTGATCAGTGCATGATCATCACGTGATCAGTGTGTGATCAGCCACGTGAACAGTGCATGCTCAGTCACGTGATCAGGGCCTGCTGAGCTGCGTGATTACTGTCTGCTCATCTGCTTGACAATTGCCAGCTGAGCTGCACGATTCCTGCCTGTCATCTGCTTGACAATTGCCAGCTGTACTGTGTAATTCCTGCCTGCTCAGCTGCTTGATTATTGCCAGCTGAGCAGCATGATTCCTCACCTGAGTTCCATGATTATTGCCTGCTGACTGTTTGATTCGTACCTACTCAGCTCTTTGTTTATTGCCTCCAGAGGCACACGATCAGTGTATGATAGCAAACATGATCAGCGCATGATCAGTCACATGATCAGCGCCATTAAGTCACGTGATCACTACATGATAGTCATGTGATCAGTCCATGCTCAGTCACGGTATCAGTGCATGATCAGCCACGTGATCAGTGCATGATCTGTCACATGATTAGTGTATGATCATCCACGTGATCAGTGCATGGGCAGTCATGTGATCAGTGCATGATATAGACGTGATCAGTGCATGATCAGTCTCGTGATCAGTGCATGATAGCCACGTGATCAGTGCATGATCAGTCACCTGATGGGTGCATGATCATTCACGTGACCTGTACATGGTAGCTACATGATCATTGCACGATCAGCCACGTGAGTAGTGCATGATAGCCACGTGATCAGTGCATGATCAGTCACGTGATCAGTGCATGATCAGTCATGTGACCAGTACATGGTAGCTGCGTGATCATGCATGATCAGCACGTGAGTGCATGATAGCCACGTGATCAGTGCATGATCAGTCAGATGTCATGATCAGCCACGTGATCAGTGCATGATCAGCCACGTGATCAGTGCATGATCAGTCACGTGATCAGTGCATGATCAGCCACGTGATCAGTGCATGCAGTCACGTGATCAGTGCATGATCAGCCACGTGATCAGTGCATGATAGCCACGTGATCAGTGCATGATCGATCACGTGATCAGTGCATGATCAGTTACGTGATCAGTGCATGATCAGCCACGTGATCAGTGCATGATCAGCCACGTGATCAGTGCATGATCAATTACGCGCTCAGTGCATGATCAGTCACGTGATCAGTGCATGGTAGCTACGTGATCAGTGCATGATCAGCCACGTGATCAGTGCATGATAGCCACGTGATCAGTGCATGACATCCACGTGATCAGTGCATGATCAGTCAGTGATCGTGTGTGATCAGCCACATGATCAGTGCATGATATCCACGTGATCAGTGCATGATCAGCCACGTGATCAGTGCATGATAGCCACGTGATCAGTGCCTGCTCAGTCACGTGATCAGTGTGTGATCAGCCACGTGATCAGTGCATGATCTGCCTCGTGATCAGTGCATGATCAATACGTGATCAGTGCATGATCAGTCACGTGATCAGTGCATGGTTGCTACGTGATCAGTGCATGATCAGCCACGTGAGCAGTGCATGATAGCCACGTGATCAGTGCATGATCAGTCCCGTGATCAGTGCATGATCAGCCACGTGATCAGTGCATGATCATTGCGTGATCAGTGCATGATCAGTCACGTGATCAGTATATGGTTGCTACGTGATCAGTCATGACAGCCACGTGAGCAGTGCATGATAGCCTCGTGATGTGTGCATGAGTTACGTGAGCAGTGTATGATCAGCCACGTGATCAGTGCATGAGTGCCACGTGATCAGTGCATGATAGTCACGTGACAGTGTGTGATCAGCCACGTGATCAGTGCATGATCAGCCACGTGATCAGTGCATGATAGCCACGTGATCAGTGCATGATCAGCCACGTGATCAGTGCATGATCAGCCACGTGATCAGTGCATGATCAGCACGTGATCAGTGCATGATCAGCCACGTGATCAGTGCATGATAGCCACGTGATCAGTGCATGATCAGTCACGTGATCATGTGTGATCAGCCACGTGATCAGTGCATGATCAATCGCGTGATCAGTGCATGATCAGTGCGTGATCAGTGCATGATCAGCCACGTGATCAGTGCATGATTGCTACGTGATCAGTGCATGATCAGCCACGTGATCAGTGCATGATAGACACGTGAACAGTGTATGATCAGCCACGATCAGTGCATGATAGCAAGTGATCAGTGCATGATCTCACGTGATCAGTGTATGATCAGCCACGTGAACAGTGCATGCTCAGTCACGTGATCTGGGCCTGCTGAGCTGCGTGATTACTGTCTGCTCATCTGCTTGACAATTGCCAGCTGAGCTGCCGATTCCCCTGTCATCTGCTTGACAATTGCAGCTGTGCTGCGTAATTCCTGCCTGCTCAGCTGCTTGATTATTGCCAGCTGAGCAGCATGATTCCTCACACCTGAGTTCCATGATTATTGCCTGCTGACTGTTTGATTTGTGCCTACTCAGCTCTTTGTTTATTGCCTCCAGAGCACATGATCAGTGTATGATAGCAAACATGTTCAGCGCATGATCAGTCACATGATCAGCGCCATTAAGTCACGTGATCACTACATGATAGTCATGTGATCAGTCCATGCTCAGTCACGGTATCAGTGCATGATCAGCCACGTGATCAGTGCATGATCTGCAAGTGAGTCTATGATCATCCACGTGATCAGTGCATGATCAGCATGATCAGTGCATGATATAGGCGTGAACAGTGCATGATCAGTCACGTGATCAGTGCATGATAGCCACGTGATCAGTGCATGATCAGTCACCTGATGGGTGTGATCATTCACGTGACCTGTACATGGTAGCTACATGATCAGTGCATGATCAGCCACGTGATAGTGCATGATAGCCACGTGATCAGTGCATGATCAGTCACGTGATCAGTGCATGATCAGTCATGTGACCAGTACATGGTAGCTCGTGATCATGGCATGATCAGCCACGTGATCAGTGCATGATAGCCACGTGATCAGTGCATGATCAGCCACGTGATCAGTGCATGATCAGTCACGTGATCAGTGCATGATCAGCCACGTGATCAGTGCATGATCAGGCACGTGATCAGTGTGTCAGCCAGTGATCAGTGCATGATAGTCACGTGATCAGTGCATGATAGTCACGTGATCAGTGCATGATCAGTTACGTGATCAGTGTATGATCAGCCACGTGATCAGTGCATGATCAGCCACGTGATCAGTGCATGATCAGTCACGTGATCAGTGCATGATCAGTCATGACCAGTGCATGGTACGTGATCATTGCATGATCAGCCACGTGATCAGTGCATGATAGCCGTGATCAGTGCATGATAGCCACGTGATCAGTGCATGATCAGTCATGTGATCGTGTGTGATCAGCACGTGATCGGTGCATGATATCACGTGATCAGTGCATGAGCCACGTGATCAGTGCATGATAGCCACGTGATCAGTGCATGATCAGTCACGTGATCATGCGTGATCAGCCACGTGATCAGTGCATGATGAGCGTGATCAGTGCAGGATCAATTCGTGATCAGTGCATGATCAGTCGCGTGACCAGTACATGGTTGCTACGTGATCGTTGCATGATCAGCGTGAGCAGTGCATGACCACGTGATCAGTGCATGATCAGTCACGTGATCAGTGCATGATCATCACGTGAACAGTGCATGATCATTACGTGCATCATGGTCAGCTCCGTGATCATTCCATGCGAGCCTACGTGGGCAGTGCACATGATAGCCACGTGATGTGTGCATGAGTTACGTGATCAGAGTATGATCAGCCGCGTGATCAGTGCATGAGTGCCACGTGATCAGTGCATGATATGTCACGTGACAGTGTGTGATCAGCACGTGAACAGTGCATGTTCAGCCACGTGATCAGTGCATGATAGCCACGTGATCAGTGCATGATCAGTTACGTGAGCAGTGTATGATCAGCCACGTGATCAGTGCATGGTCGAACACGTGAACAGTGTATGATCAGCCACGTGATCAGTGCATGATATCCAAGTGATCAGTGCATGATCATCACGTGATCAGTGTATGATCAGCCACGTGAACAGTGCATGCTCAGTCACGTGATCTGGGCCTGCTGAGCTGCGTGATTACTGTCTGCTCATCTGCTTGACAATTGCCAGCTGAGCTGCACGATTCCTGCCTGTCATCTGCTTGACAATTGCCAGCTGTGCTGCGTAATTCCTGCCTGCTCAGCTGCTTGATTATTGCCAGCTGAGCAGCATGATTCCTCACACCTGAGTTCCATGATTATTGCCTGCTGACTGTTTGATTCGTGCCTACTCAGCTCTTTGTTTATTGCCTCCAGAGGCACATGATCAGTGTATGATAGCAAACATGATCAGCGCATGATCAGTCACATGATCAGCGCCATTAAGTCACGTGATCACTACATGATAGTCATGTGATCAGTCCATGCTCAGTCACGGTATCAGTGCATGATCAGCCACGTGATCAGTGCATGATCTGTCACTAGATTAGTGTATGATCATCCACGTGATCAGTGCATGGGCAGTCATGTGATCAGTGCATGATATAGGCGTGAACAGTGCATGATCAGTCACGTGATCAGTGCATGATAGCCACGTGATCAGTGCATGATCAGTCACCTGATGGGTGTATGATCATTCACGTGACCTGTACATGGTAGCTACATGATCATTGCATGATCAGCCACGTGAGTAGTGCATGATAGCCACGTGATCAGTGCATGATCAGTCACGTGATCAGTGCATGATCAGTCATGTGACCAGTACATGGTAGCTGCGTGATCATGGCATGATCAGCCACGTGAGCAGTGCATGATAGCCACGTGATCAGTGCATGATCCACGTGATCAGTGCATGATCAGTCACGTGATCAGTGCATGATCAGCCACGTGATCAGTGCATGACCAGGCATGATCAGTGTATGTCAGCCAAGTGATCAGTGCATGATAGCCACGTGATCAGTGCATGATCAGTCACGTGATCAGTGCATGATCAGTTACGTGATCAGTGCATGATCAGCCACGTGATCAGTGCATGATCAGCCACGTGATCAGTGCATGATCAGTTACGTGATCAGTGCATGATCAGTCACGTGACCAGTACATGGTACACGTGATCAGTGCATGATCAGCCACGTGATCAGTGCATGATAGCCACGTAGTCAGTGCATGATAGCCACGTGATCAGTGCATGATCAGTCATGTGATCGTGTGTGATCAGCCACGTGATCAGTGCATGATATCACGTGATCAGTGCATGACAGCCACGTGATCAGTGCATGAGAGCCACGTGATCAGTGCATGATCAGTCACGTGATACATGTGTGATCAGCCACGTGATCAGTGCATGATGAGCCACGTGATCAGTGCAGGATCAATTACGTGATCAGTGCATGATCAGTCACGTGACCAGTACATGGTTGCTCGTGATCGTTGCATGATCAGCCACGTGAGCAGAGCATGATAGCCACGTGGTCAGTGCATGATCAGTCGCGTGATCAGTACATGATCAGTCACGTGAACAGTGCATGATCATTTACGTGATCAGTGCATGATCAGTCACGTTACAGTATATGGTTGCTACGTGATCATTCCATGGCGAGCCACGTGAGCAGTGCATGATAGCCACGTGATGTGTGCATGAGTTACGTGAGCAGAGTATGATCAGCCACGTGATCAGTGCATGAGTGCCACGTGATCAGTGCATGATATGTCACGTGACAGTGTGTGATCAGCCACGTGAACAGTGCATGTTCAGCCACGTGATCAGTGCATGATAGCCACGTGATCAGTGCATGATCAGTTACGTGAGCAGTGTATGATCAGCCACGTGATCAGTGCATGGTCAGACACGTGAACAGTGTATGATCAGCCACGTGATCAGTGCATGATATCCAAGTGATCAGTGCATGATCATCACGTGATCAGTGTATGATCAGCCACGTGAACAGTGCATGCTCAGTCACGTGATCTGGGCCTGCTGAGCTGCGTGATTACTGTCTGCTCATCTGCTTGACAATTGCCAGCTGAGCTGCACGATTCCTGCCTGTCATCTGCTTGACAATTGCCAGCTGTGCTGCGTAATTCCTGCCTGCTCAGCTGCTTGATTATTGCCAGCTGAGCAGCATGATTCCTCACACCTGAGTTCCATGATTATTGCCTGCTGACTGTTTGATTCGTGCCTACTCAGCTCTTTGTTTATTGCCTCCAGAGGCACATGATCAGTGTATGATAGCAAACATGATCAGCATGATCAGTCACATGATCAGCGCCATTAAGTCACGTGATCACTACATGATAGTCATGTGATCAGTCCATGCTCAGTCACGGTATCAGTGCATGATCAGCCACGTGATCAGTGCATGATCTGTCACATGATTAGTGTATGATCATCCACGTGATCAGTGCATGGCAGTCATGTGATCAGTGCATGATATAGGACGTGATCAGTGCATGATCAGTCACGTGATCAGTGCATGATAGCCACGTGATCAGTGCATGATCAGTCACCTGATGGGTGTATGATCATTCACGTGACCTGTACATGGTAGCTACATGATCATTGCATGATCAGCCACGTGAGTAGTGCATGATATGCGTGATCACTGCATGATCAGTCACGTGATCAGTGCATGATCAGTCATGTGACCAGTACATGGTAGCTGCGTGATCATGGCATGATCAGCCACGTGATCAGTGCATGATAGCACGTGATCAGTGCATGATCAGACACGTGATCAGTGCATGATCAGTCACGTGATCAGTGCATGATCAGCCACGTGATCAGTGCATGATCAGCCACGTGATCAGTGCATGATCAGCCACGTGATCAGTGCATGATAGCCACGTGATCAGTGCATGATCAGTCCGTGATCAGTGCATGATCAGCTACGTGATCAGTGCATGATCAGCCACGTGATCAGTGCATGATCAGCCACGTGATCAGTGCATGATCAGTTACGTGATCAGTGCATGATCAGCACGTGATCAGTGCATGATAGCACGTGATCAGTGCATGATCAGCCACGTGATCAGTGCATGATAGCCACGTGATCAGTGCATGATCAGCCACGTGATCAGTGCATGATCAGCCACGTGATCAGTGCATGAGCAGCCACGGGATCAGTGCATGATCAGTCACGTGATCAGTGTGATCAGCCACGTGATCAGTGCATGATCAGCCACGTGATCAGTGCATGATCAATTACGTGATCAGTGCATGATCAGTCACGTGATCAGTGCATGATGCCGTGATCAGTGCATGATCAGCCACGTGAGCAGTGCATGATAGCCACGTGATCAGTGCATGATCAGTCACGTGATCAGTGCATGATCAGCGTGATCAGTGCATGATCAGTCACGTGATCAGTGCATGATCAGTCACGTGATATGGTTGCTACGTGATCAGTGCATGATCAGCCACGTGATCAGTGCATGATGCCACGTGATCATGTGTGCATGAGTCACGTGATCAGTATGATCAGCCACGTGATCAGTGCATGATAGTCGCGTGATCAGTGCATGATCAGCCACGTGATCAGTGCATGATCAGCCACGTGATCAGTGCATGATAGCCACGTGATCAGTGCATGATAGCCACGTGATCAGTGCATGATCAGCCACGTGATCAGTGCATGATAGCCACGTGATCAGTGCATGATAGCCACGTGATCAGTGCATGATCAGTCACGTGATCAGTGCATGATCAGTCACGTGATCAGTGCATGATAGCACGTGATCAGTGCATGATCAGCCACGTGATCAGTGCATGATAGCGTGATCAGTGCATGATCAGTCACGTGATCAGTGCATGATCAGTCGTGATCAGTGCATGATCAGCACGTGATCAGTGCATGATCAGCCGTGATCAGTGCATGATCAGCACGTGATCAGTGCATGATAGCCACGTGATCAGTGCATGATCAGTCACGTGATCAGTGCATGATCAGTCACGTGATCAGTGCATGATCAGCCACGTGATCAGTGCATGATCAGCCACGTGATCAGTGCATGATCAGCCAGTGATCAGTGCATGATCAGTCACGTGATCAGTGCATGACTCTGGTGATGTGCATGATCAGCCACGTGATCAGTGCATGATAGCCACGTGATCAGTGCATGATAGTGCACGTGATCATGCGTGATCAGTGCATGATACGTGTGATCAGCCACGTGATCAGTGCATGATATCCACGTGATCAGTGCATGACAGCCACGTGATCAGTGCATGAGCAGCCACGGGATCAGTGCATGATCAGTCACGTGATACATGTGTGATCAGCCACGTGATCAGTGCATGATGAGCCACGTGATCAGTGCAGGATCAATTCCGTGATCAGTGCATGATCAGTCACGTGACCAGTACATGGTTGCTACGTGATCGTTGCATGATCAGCCACGTGAGCAGTGCATGATAGCCACGTGATCAGTGCATGATCAGTCACGTGATCAGTACATGATCAGTCACGTGAACAGTGCATGATCATTCGTGATCTGCATGATCAGTCACGTGACCAGTATATGGTTGCTACGTGATCATTCCATGACGAGCCACGTGAGCAGTGCATGATAGCCACGTGATGTGTGCATGAGTTACGTGAGCAGAGTATGATCAGCCACGTGATCAGTGCATGAGTGCCACGTGATCAGTGCATGATATGTCACGTGACAGGTGTGTGATCAGCCACGTGAACAGTGCATGTTCAGCCACGTGATCAGTGCATGATAGCCACGTGATCAGTGCATGATCAGTTACGTGAGCAGTGTATGATCAGCCACGTGATCAGTGCATGGTCAGACACGTGAACAGTGTATGATCAGCCACGTGATCAGTGCATGATATCCAAGTGATCAGTGCATGATCATCACGTGATCAGTGTATGATCAGCCACGTGAACAGTGCATGCTCAGTCACGTGATCTGGGCCTGCTGAGCTGCGTGATTACTGTCTGCTCATCTGCTTGACAATTGCCAGCTGAGCTGCACGATTCCTGCCTGTCATCTGCTTGACAATTGCCAGCTGTGCTGCGTAATTCCTGCCTGCTCAGCTGCTTGATTATTGCCAGCTGAGCAGCATGATTCCTCACACCTGAGTTCCATGATTATTGCCTGCTGACTGTTTGATTCGTGCCTACTCAGCTCTTTGTTTATTGCCTCCAGAGGCACATGATCAGTGTATGATAGCAAACATGATCAGCGCATGATCAGTCACATGATCAGCGCCATTAAGTCACGTGATCACTACATGATAGTCATGTGATCAGTCCATGCTCAGTCACGGTATCAGTGCATGATCAGCCACGTGATCAGTGCATGATCTGTCACAAGATTAGTGTATGATCATCCACGTGATCAGTGCATGGGCAGTCATGTGATCAGTGCATGATATAGACGTGATCAGTGCATGATCAGTCTCGTGATCAGTGCATGATAGCCACGTGATCAGTGCATGATCAGTCACCTGATGGGTGTATGATCATTCACGTGACCTGTACATGGTAGCTACATGATCATTGCATGATCAGCCACGTGAGTAGTGCATGATAGCCACGTGATCACTGCATGATCAGTCACGTGATCAGTGCATGATCAGTCATGTGACCAGTACATGGTAGCTGCGTGATCATGGCATGATCAGCCACGTGAGCAGTGCATGATAGCCACGTGATCAGTGCATGATCAGTCACGTGATCAGTGCATGATCAGTCACGTGATCAGTGCATGATCAGCCACGTGATCAGTGCATGATCAGGCACGTGATCAGTGTATGATAGCCACGTGATCAGTGCATGTAGCCACGTGATCAGTGCATGATCAGTCACGTGATCAGTGCATGATCAGTCACGTGATCAGTGCATGATCAGCCACGTGATCAGTGCATGATCAGCCACGTGATCAGTGCATGATCAATTACGTGATCAGTGCATGATCAGTCACGTGACCAGTGCATGATAGCTACGTGATCATTGCATGATCAGCCACGTGATCAGTGCATGATAGCACGTGATCAGTGCATGATAGCCACGTGATCAGTGCATGATCAGTCACGTGATCAGTGCATGATCAGCCACGTGATCAGTGCATGATATCCACGTGATCAGTGCATGATCAGCGTGATCAGTGCATGATAGCCACGTGATCAGTGCATGATCAGTCACGTGATCATGTGTGATCAGCCACGTGATCAGTGCATGATCAGCCACGTGATCAGTGCATGATCAATTACGTGATCAGTGCATGATCAGTCACGTGACAGTACATGGTAGCTACGTGATCAGTGCATGATCAGCCACGTGATCAGTGCATGATAGCCACGTGATCAGTGCATGATAGCCACGTGATCAGTGCATGATCAGTCACGTGATACGTGTGTGATCAGCCACGTGATCAGTGCATGATATCCACGTGATCAGTGCATGATCAGCCACGTGATCAGTGCATGATAGCCACGTGATCAGTGCATGATCAGTCACGTGATCATGTGTGATCAGCCACGTGATCAGTGCATGATGAGCCACGTGATCAGTGCATGATCAATTACGTGATCAGTGCATGATCAGTCACGTGACCAGTACATGGTTGCTCGTGATCATGCATGATCAGCCACGTGAGCAGTGCATGATAGCCACGTGATCAGTGCATGATCAGTCACGTGATCAGTGCATGATCAGTCACGTGAACAGTGCATGATCATTTACGTGATCAGTGCATGATCAGTCACGTGACCAGTATATGGTTGCTACGTGATCATTCCATGACAGCCACGTGAGCAGTGCATGATAGCCACGTGATGTGTGCATGAGTTACGTGCAGTGTATGATCAGCCACGTGATCAGTGCATGAGTGCCACGTGATCAGTGCATGATATGTCACGTGACAGGTGTGTGATCAGCCACGTGAACAGTGCATGTTCAGCCACGTGATCAGTGCATGATAGCCACGTGATCAGTGCATGATCAGTTACGTGATCAGTGTATGATCAGCCACGTGATCAGTGCATGGTCAGACACGTGATCAGTGTATGATCAGCCACGTGATCAGTGCATGATATCCACGTGATCAGTGCATGATCAGTCACGTGATCAGTGTATGATCAGCCACGTGAACAGTGCATGCTCAGTCACGTGATCAGGGCCTGCTGAGCTGCGTGATTACTGTCTGCTCATCTGCTTGACAATTGCCAGCTGAGCTGCACGATTCCTGCCTGTCATCTGCTTGACAATTGCCAGCTGTGCTGCGTAATTCCTGCCTGCTCAGCTGTTGATTATGCCAGCTGAGCAGCATGATTCCTCACACCTGAGTTCCATGATTATGCTGACTGTTTGATTCGTGCCTACTCAGCTCTTTGTTTATTGCCTCCAGAGGCACATGATCAGTGTATGATAGCAAACATGATCAGCGCATGATCAGTCACATGATCAGCGCCATTAAGTCACGTGATCACTACATGATAGTCATGTGATCAGTCCATGCTCAGTCACGGTATCAGTGCATGATCAGCCACGTGATCAGTGCATGATCTGTCACATGATTAGTGTATGATCATCCACGTGATCAGTGCATGATCAGTCATGTGATCAGTGCATGATATAGACGTGATCAGTGCATGATCAGTCACGTGATCAGTGCATGATAGCCACGTGATCAGTGCATGATCAGTCACCTGATGGGTGTATGATCATTCACGTGACCTGTACATGGTAGCTACATGATCATTGCATGATCAGCCACGTGAGTAGTGCATGATAGCCACGTGATCTGCATGATCAGTCACGTGATCAGTGCATGATCAGTCAAGTGACCAGTACATGGTAGCTGCGTGATCATGGCATGATCAGCCACGTGATCAGTGCATGATAGCCACGTGATCAGTGCATGATCAGTCACGTGATCGTGCATGATCAGCCGTGATCAGTGCATGATATCCACGTGATCAGTGCATGAAGCCACGTGATCAGTGCATGATAGCCACGTGATCAGTGCATGATCAGTCACGTGATACATGTGTGATCAGCCACGTGATCAGTGCATGATGAGCCACGTGATCAGTGCAGGATCAATTACGTGATCAGTGCATGATCAGTCACGTGACCAGTACATGGTTGCTACGTGATCGTTGCATGATCAGCCACGTGAGCAGAGCATGATAGCCACGTGATCAGTGCATGATCAGTCACGTGATCAGTGCATGATCAGTCACGTGAACAGTGCATGATCATTTACGTGATCTGTGCATGATCAGTCACGTGACCAGTATATGGTACTACGTGATCATGATCACGCACGTGAGCAGTGCGATAGCCAGTGCATGATAGCCATGAGTTACGTGAGCAGAGTATGATCAGCCACGTGATCAGTGCATGAGTGCCACGTGATCAGTGCATGATATGTCACGTGACAGGTGTGTGATCAGCCACGTGAACAGTGCATGTTCAGCCACGTGATCAGTGCATGATAGCCACGTGATCAGTGCATGATCAGTTACGTGAGCAGTGTATGATCAGCCACGTGATCAGTGCATGGTCGGACACGTGAACAGTGTATGATCAGCCACGTGATCAGTGCATGATATCCAAGTGATCAGTGCATGATCATCACGTGATCAGTGTATGATCAGCCACGTGAACAGTGCATGCTCAGTCACGTGATCTGGGCCTGCTGAGCTGCGTGACTACTGTCTGCTCATCTGCTTGACAATTGCCAGCTGAGCTGCACGATTCCTGCCTGTCATCTGCTTGACAATTGCCAGCTGTGCTGCGTAATTCCTGCCTGCTCAGCTGCTTGATTATTGGCAGCTGAGCAGCATGATTCCTCACACTGTGTTCCATGATTATTGCCTGCTGACTGTTTGATTCGTGCCTACTCAGCTCTTTGTTTATTGCCTCCAGAGGCACATGATCAGTGTATGATAGCAAACATGATCAGCGCATGATCAGTCACATGATCAGCGCCATTAAGTCCCGTGATCACTACATGATAGTCATGTGATCAGTCCATGCTCAGTCACGGTATCAGTGCATGATCAGCCACGTGATCAGTGCATGATCTGTCACAAGATTAGTGTATGATCATCCACGTGATCAGTGCACGGGCAGTCATGTGATCAGTGCATGATATAGACGTGATCAGTGCATGATCAGTCTCGTGATCAGTGCATGATAGCCACGTGATCAGTGCATGATCAGTCACCTGATGGTGTATGATCATTCACGTGACCTGTACATGGTAGCTACATGATCATGCATGATCAGCCACGTGAGTAGTGCATGATAGCCACGTGATCAGTATGTGATCAGTCACGTGATCAGTGCATGATCAGTCATGTGACCAGTACATGGTAGCTGCGTGATCATGGCATGATCAGCCACGTGATGATGCATGATAGCCACGTGATCAGTGCATGATCAGTCACGTGATCAGTGCATGATCAGTCACGTGATCAGTGCATGATCAGCCCGTGATCAGTGCATGATCAGGCACGTGATCAGTGCATGTCCAGCCACGTGATCAGTGCATGATAGCCACGTGATCAGTGCATGATCAGTCACGTGATCAGTGCATGATCAGTTACGTGATCAGTGCATGATCAGCCACGTGATCAGTGCATGATCAGCCACGTGATCAGTGCATGATCAGTTACGTGATCAGTGCATGATCAGTCACGTGACCAGTACATGGTAGCTACGTGATCATTGCATGATCAGCCACGTGATCAGTGCATGATAGCCACGTGATCAGTGCATGATAGCCACGTGATCAGTGCATGATCAGTCACGTGATCGTGTGTGATCAGCCACGTGATCAGTGCATGATATCCCGTGATCAGTGCATGATCAGCCACGTGATCAGTGCATGATAGCCACGTGATCAGTGCATGATCAGTCACGTGATCATGTGTGATCAGCCACGTGATCAGTGCATGATCAGCACGTGATCAGTGCAGGATCAATTACGTGATCAGTGCATGATCAGTCACGTGACCAGTACATGATTGCTACGTGATCAGTTGCATGATCAGCCACGTGATCAGTGCATGATAGCCACGTGATCAGTGCATGATCAGCCACGTGATCAGTGCATGATCAGTCACGTGACACGTGTGTGATCAGCCACGTGATCAGTGCATGATATCCACGTGATCAGTGCATGACAGCCACGTGATCAGTGCATGATAGCCACGTGATCAGTGCATGATCAGTCACGTGATCATGTGTGATCAGCCACGTGATCAGTGCATGATCAGCCACGTGATCAGTGCATGATCAATTACGTGATCAGTGCATGATCAGTCACGTGACCAGTACATGGTTGCTCACGTGATCGTTGCATGATCAGCCACGTGATCAGTGCATGATAGCCACGTGATCAGTGCATGATCAGTCACGTGATCAGTGCATGATCAGTCACGTGATCAGTGCATGATCAGCCACGTGATCAGTGCATGATCAGTCACGTGACCAGTGCATGATAGCCTACGTGATCAGTCCATGATCATGCATTGAGCACGTGATCATCATGATAGCCACGTGATCGTGCATGATCACGTGATCAGTGCATGATCAGCCACGTGATCAGTGCATGATGCCACGTGATCAGTGCATGATAGTCACGTGACAGTGTATGATCAGCCACGTGATCAGTGCATGATCAGCCACGTGATCAGTGCATGATAGCCACGTGATCAGTGCATGATCAGTTACGTGATCAGTGTATGATCAGCCACGTGATCAGTGCATGGTCAGACACGTGATCAGTGTATGATCAGCCACGTGATCAGTGCATGATATCCACGTGATCAGTGCATGATCAGTCACGTGATCAGTGTATGATCAGCCACGTGAACAGTGCATGCTCAGTCACGTGATCAGGGCCTGCTGAGCTGCGTGATTACTGTCTGCTCATCTGCTTGACAATTGCCAGCTGAGCTGCACGATTCCTGCCTGTCATCTGCTTGACAATTGCCAGCTGTGATGCGTAATTCCTGCCTGCTCAGCTGCTTGATTATTGCCAGCTGAGCAGCATGATTCCTCACACCTGTGTTCCATGATTATTGCCTGCTGACTGTTTGATTCGTGCCTCTCAGCTCTTTGTTTATTGCCTCCAGAGGCACATGATCAGTGTATGATAGCAAACATGATCAGCGCATGATCAGTCACATGATCAGCGCCATTAAGTCACGTGATCACTACATGATAGTCATGTGATCAGTCCATGCTCAGTCAGGTATCAGTGCATGATCAGCCACGTGATCAGTGCATGATCTGTCACAGATTAGTGTATGATCATCCACGTGATCAGTGCATGCAGTCATGTGATCAGTGCATGATAGACGTGATCAGTGCATGATCAGTCACGTGATCAGTGCATGATAGCCACGTGATCATGCATGATCAGTCACCTGATGGGTGTATGATCATTCACGTGACCTGTACATGGTAGCTACATGATCATTGCATGATCAGCCAGCTGATAGTCATCATGCCACGTGATCAGTGCATGATCAGTCACGTGATCAGTGCATGATCAGTCACGTGATCAGTGCATGATAGCCGTGATCGTGCATGATCAGCCACGTGATCAGTGCATGATAGCCACGTGATCAGTGCATGATCAGTGATCAGTGCATGATCAGTCACGTGATCAGTGCATGATCAGCCACGTGATCAGTGCATGATCAGGCACGTGATCAGTGCATGATCAGCACGTGATCAGTGCATGATCAGCCACGTGATCAGTGCATGATCAGCCATGATCAGTGCATGATCAGTCACGTGATCAGTGCATGATAGCCACGTGATCAGTGCATGATCAGTCACGTGATACGTGTGTGATCAGCCACGTGATCAGTGCATGATATCCACGTGATCAGTGCATGATCAGCCACGTGATCAGTGCATGATAGCCACGTGATCAGTGCATGATCAGTCACGTGATCATGTGTGATCAGCCACGTGATCAGTGCATGATGAGCCACGTGATCAGTGCATGATCAATTACGTGATCAGTGCATGATCAGTCACGTGACCAGTACATGGTTGCTACGTGATCGTTGCATGATCAGCCACGTGAGCAGTGCATGATAGCCACGTGATCAGTGCATGATCAGTCACGTGATCAGTACATGTACAGTCACGTGAACAGTGCATGATCATTTACGTGATCAGTGCATGATCAGTCACGTGACCAGTATATGGTTGCTACGTGATCATTCCATGACGAGCCACGTGAGCAGTGCATGATAGCCACGTGATGTGTGCATGAGTTACGTGAGCAGAGTATGATCAGCCACGTGATCAGTGCATGAGTGCCACGTGATCAGTGCATGATATGTCACGTGACAGGTGTGTGATCAGCCACGTGAACAGTGCATGTTCAGCCACGTGATCAGTGCATGATAGCCACGTGATCAGTGCATGATCAGTTACGTGAGCAGTGTGATCAGCCACGTGATCAGTGCATGGTCAGACACGTGAACAGTGTATGATCAGCCACGTGATCAGTGCATGATATCCACGTGATCAGTGCATGATCATCACGTGATCAGTGTATGATCAGCCACGTGAACAGTGCATGCTCAGTCACGTGATCTGGGCCTGCTGAGCTGCGTGATTACTGTCTGCTCATCTGCTTGACAATTGCCAGCTGAGCTGCACGATTCCTGCCTGTCATCTGCTTGACAATTGCCAGCTGTGCTGCGTAATTCCTGCCTGTTCAGCTGATTGATTATTGCCAGCTGAGCAGCATGATTCCTCACACCTGAGTTCCATGATTATTGCCTGCTGACTGTTTTATTCGTGCCTACTCAGCTCTTTGTTTATTGCCTCCAGAGGCACATGATCAGTGTATGATAGCAAACATGATCAGCGCATGATCAGTCACATGATCAGCGCCATTAAGTCACGTGATCACTACATGATAGTCATGTGATCAGTCCATGCTCAGTCACGTATCAGTGCATGATCAGCCACGTGATCAGTGCATGATCTGTCACAAGATTAGTGTATGATCATCCACGTGATCAGTGCACGGGCAGTCATGTGATCAGTCCATGATATAGACGTGAACAGTGCATGATCAGTCTCGTGATCAGTGCATGATAGCCACGTGATCAGTGCATGATCAGTCACCTGATGGGTGTATGATCATTCACGTGACCTGTACATGGTAGCTACATGATCATTGCATGATCAGCCACGTGAGTAGTGCATGATAGCCACGTGATCACTGCATGATCAGTCACGTGATCAGTGCATGATCAGTCATGTGACCAGTACATGGTAGCTGCGTGATCATGGCATGATCAGCCACGTGATCAGTGCATGATAGCCACGTGATCAGTGCATGATCAGACACGTGATCAGTGCATGATCAGTCACGTGATCAGTGCATGATCAGCCACGTGATCAGTGCATGATCAGCCACGTGATCAGTGCATGATCAGCCACGTGATCAGTGCATGAAGTCACGTGATCAGTGCATGATCAGCCAAGTGATCAGTGCATGATCAGCCACGTGATCAGTGCATGATCAGTCACGTGATCAGTGCATGATCAGTCACGTGATCAGTGCATGATCAGCCACGTGATCAGTGCATGATCAGCCACGTGATCAGTGCATGATCAGCCACGTGATCAGTGCATGATCAGTCACGTGATCAGTACATGTAGCTACGTGATCATTGCATGATCAGCACGTGATCAGTGCATGATAGCCACGTGATCAGTGCATGATAGCCACGTGATCAGTGCATGATCAGTCACGTGATCAGTGCATGATCAGCCACGTGATCAGTGCATGATATCCACGTGATCAGTGCATGATCAGCCACGTGATCAGTGCATGAGCCACGTGATCAGTGCATGATCAGTCACGTGATCAGTGCATGATCAGCCACGTGATCAGTGCATGATCAGCCACGTGATCAGTGCATGATCAATTACGTGATCAGTGCATGATCAGTCACCAGTACATGATAGCTACGTGATCAGTGCATGATCAGCCACGTGATCAGTGCATGATAGCCACGTGATCAGTGCATGATCAGTCACGTGATCAGTGCATGATCAGTCACGTGATCAGTGCATGATCAGCCACGTGATCAGTGCATGATCAGTCACGTGATCAGTGCATGATCAGCTACGTGATCAGTGCATGATCAGCCACGTGATCAGTGCATGATCAGCCACGTGATCAGTGCATGAGCCACGTGATCAGTGCATGATCAGCCACGTGATCAGTGCATGATCACGTGATCAGTGCATGATAGTCACGTGATCAGTGCATGATCAGCCACGTGATCATTGCATGATCAGCCACGTGATCAGTGCATGATAGCCGTGATCAGTGCATGATCAGTCACGTGAGCAGTGTATGATCAGCCACGTGATCAGTGCATGATATCACGTGATCAGTGCATGACAGCCACGTGATCAGTGCATGAGATCCACGGGATCAGTGCATGATCAGTCACGTGATACATGTGTGATCAGCCACGTGATCAGTGCATGATGAGCCACGTGATCAGTGCAGGATCAATTACGTGATCAGTGCATGATCAGTCACGTGACCAGTACATGGTTGCTACGTGATCAGTGCATGATCAGCCACGTGAGCAGAGCATGATAGCCACGTGATCAGTGCATGATCAGTCACGTGATCAGTACATGATCAGTCACGTGAACAGTGCATGATCATTTACGTGATCAGTGCATGATCAGTCACGTGACCAGTATATGGTTGCTACGTGATCATTCCATGACGAGCCACGTGAGCAGTGCATGATAGCCACGTGATGTGTGCATGAGTTACGTGAGCAGAGTATGATCAGCCACGTGATCAGTGCATGAGTGCCACGTGATCAGTGCATGATATGTCACGTGACAGGTGTGTGATCAGCCACGTGAACAGTGCATGTTCAGCCACGTGATCAGTGCATGATAGCCACGTGATCAGTGCATGATCAGTTACGTGAGCAGTGTATGATCAGCCACGTGATCAGTGCATGGTCAGACACGTGAACAGTGTATGATCAGCCACGCGATCAGTGCATGATATCCAAGTGATCAGTGCATGATCATCACGTGATCAGTGTATGATCAGCCACGTGAACAGTGCATGCTCAGTCACGTGATCTGGGCCTGCTGAGCTGCGTGATTACCGTCTGCTCATCTGCTTGACAACTGCCAGCTGAGCTGCACGATTCCTGCCTGTCATCTGCTTGATAATTGCCAGCTGTGCTGCGTAATTCCTGCCTGCTCAGCTGCTTGATTATTGCCAGCTGAGCAGCATGATTCCTCACACCTGAGTTCCATGATTATTGCCTGCTGACTGTTTGATTCGCGCCTACTCAGCTCTTTGTTTATTGCCTCCAGAGGCACATGATCAGTGTATGATAGCAAACATGATCAGCGCATGATCAGTCACATGATCAGCGCCATTAAGTCACGTGATCACGACATGATAGTCATGTGATCAGTCCATGCTCAGTCACGGTATCAGTGCATGATCAGCCACGTGATCAGTGCATGATCTGTCAGAACATTAGTGTATGATCATCCACGCGATCAGTGCACGGGCAGTCATGTGATTAGTGCATGATATAGACGTGAACAGTGCATGATCAGTCTCGTGATCAGTGCATGATAGCCACGTGATCAGTGCATGATCAGTCACCTGATGGGTGTATGATCATTCACGTGACCTGCACATGGTAGCTACATGATCATTGCATGATCAGCCACGTGAGCAGTTCATGATAGCCACGTGATCACTGCATGATCAGTCACGTGATCAGTGCATGATCAGTCATGTGACCAGTGCATGGTAGCTGCGTGATCAGGGCATGATCAGCCACGTGAGCAGTGCATGATAGCCACGTGATCAGTGCATGATCAGACACGAGATCAGTGCATGATCAGTCACGTGATCAGTGCATGATCAGCCACGTGATCAGTGCATGACCATGCACGTGATCAGTGTATGTCAGCCAGTGATCAGTGCATGATAGCCACGCGATCAGTGCATGATCAGTCACGTGATCAGTGCATGATCAGTTACGTGATCAGTGTATGATCAGCCACGTGATCAGTGCATGATCAGCCACATGATCAGTGCATGATCAATTACGTGATCAGTGCATGATCAGTCACGTGACCAGTACATGGTAGCTACGTGATCATTGCCTGATAAGCCACGTGATCAGTGCATGATAGCCACGTGATCAGTGCATGATAGCCACGTGATCAGTGCATGATCAGTCATGTGATACGTGTGATCAGCCACATGATCAGTGCATGATGTCCACGTGATCAGTGCATGACAGCCACGTGATCAATGCATGAGAGCCACGGGATCAGTGCATGATCAGTCACGTGATACATGTGTGATCAGCCACGTGATCAGTGCATGATGAGCCACGTGATCAGTGCAGGATCAATTACGTGATCAGTGCATGATCAGTCACGTGACCAGTACATGGTTGCTACGTGATCGTGCATGATCAGCCACGTGAGCAGAGCATGATAGCCACGTGGTCAGTGCATGATCAGTCACGTGATCAGTACATGATCAGTCACGTGAACAGTGCATGATCATTTACGTGATCTTTGCATGATCAGTCACGTTACCAGTATATGGTTGCTACGTGATCATTCCATGACGAGCCACGTGAGCAGTGCATGATAGCCACGTGATGTGTGCATGAGTTACGTGAGCAGAGTATGATCAGCCACGTGATCAGTGCATGAGTGCCACGTGATCAGTGCATGATATGTCACGTGACAGGTGTCTGATCAGCCACGTGAACAGTGCATGTTCAGCCACGTGATCAGTGCATGATAGCCACGTGATCAGTGCATGATCAGTTACGTGAGCAGTGTATGATCAGCCACGTGATCAGTGCATGGTCAGACACGTGAACAGTGTATGATCAGCCACGTGATCAGTGCATGATATCCAAGTGATCAGTGCATGATCATCACGTGATCAGTGTATGATCAGCCACGTGAACAGTGCATGCTCAGTCACGTGATCTGGGCCTGCTGAGCTGCGTGATTACTGTCTGCTCATCTGCTTGACAATTGCCAGCTGAGCTGCACGATTCCTGCCTGTCATCTGCTTGACAATTGCCAGCTGTGCTGCGTAATTCCTGCCTGCTCAGCTGCTTGATTATTGCCAGCTGAGCAGCATGATTCCTCACACCTGAGTTCCATGATTATTGCCTGCTGACTGTTTGATTCGTGCCTACTCAGCTCTTTGTTTATTGCCTCCAGAGGCACATGATCAGTGTATGATAGCAAACATGATCAGCGCATGATCAGTCACATGATCAGCGCCATTAAGTCACGTGATCACTACATGATAGTCATGTGATCAGTCCATGCTCAGTCACGGTATCAGTGCATGATCAGCCACGTGATCAGTGCATGATCTGTCACAAGATTAGTGTATGATCATGCACGTGATCAGTGCACGGGCAGTCATGTGATCAGTGCATGATATAGACGTGAACAGTGCATGATCAGTCTCGTGATCAGTGCATGATAGCCACGTGATCAGTGCATGATCAGTCACCTGATGGGTGTATGATCATTCACGTGACCTGTACATGGTAGCCACATGATCATTGCATGATCAGCCACGTGATCAGTGCATGACAGCCACGTGATCAGTGCATGAGCAGCCACGGGATCAGTGCATGATCAGTTACGTGATACATGTGTGATCAGCCACGTGATCAGTGCATGATCAGCCACGTGATCAGTGCATGATCAGTTACGTGATCAGTGCATGATCAGTCACGTGACCAGTACATGGTAGCTACGTGATCATTGCATGATCAGCCACGTGATCAGTGCATGATAGCCACGTGATCAGTGCATGATCAGTCACGTGATCAGTGCATGATCAGTCACGTGAACAGTGCATGATCAGCCACGTGATCTGTGCATGATCAGCCACGTGACAGTATCAGGAGAGCCACGTGATCAGTGCATGACGCAGCCACGTGAGCAGTGCATGATAGCCACGTGATGTGTGCATGGTCAGCCACGTGAGCAGAGCATGATCAGCCACGTGATCAGTGCATGAGTGCCACGTGATCAGTGCATGATATGTCACGTGACAGGTGTGATCAGCCACGTGAACAGTGCATGTTCAGCCACGTGATCAGTGCATGATAGCCACGTGATCAGTGCATGATCAGTTACGTGAGCAGTGTATGATCAGCCACGTGATCAGTGCATGGTCAGACACGTGAACAGTGTGATCAGCCACGTGATCAGTGCATGATATCCAAGTGATCAGTGCATGATCATCACGTGATCAGTGTATGATCAGCCACGCGAACAGTGCATGCTCAGTCACGTGATCTGGGCCTGCTGAGCTGCGTGATTACTGTCTGCTCATCTGCTTGACAATTGCCAGCTGAGCTGCACGATTCCTGCCTGTCATCTGCTTGACAATTGCCAGCTGTGCTGCGTAATTCCTGCCTGTTCAGCTGCTTGATTATTGCCAGCTGAGCAGCATGATTCCTCACACCTGAGTTCCATGATTATTGCCTGCTGACTGTTTGATTCGTGCCTACTCAGCTTTGTTTATTGCCTCCAGAGGCACATGATCAGTGTATGATAGCAAACATGATCAGCGCATGATCAGTCACATGATCAGCGCCATTAAGTCACGTGATCACTACATGATAGTCATGTGATCAGTCCATGCTCAGTCACGGTATCAGTGCATGATCAGCCACGTGATCAGTGCATGATCTGTCACAAGATTAGTGTATGATCATCCACGTGATCAGTGCACGGGCAGTCATGTGATCAGTGCATGATATAGACGTGAACAGTGCATGATCAGTCTCGTGATCCGTGCATGATAGCCACGTGATCAGTGCATGATCAGTCACCTGATGGGTGTATGATCATTCACGTGACCTGTACATGGTAGCTACATGATCATTGCATGATCAGCCACGTGAGTAGTTCATGATAGCCACGTGATCACTGCATGATCAGTCACGTGATCAGTGCATGATCAGTCATGTGACCAGTACATGGTAGCTGCGTGATCATGGCATGATCAGCCACGTGAGCAGTGCATGATAGCCACGTGATCAGTGCATGATCAGTACATCAGTGCATGATCAGTCACGTGATCAGTGCATGATCAGCCACGCGATCAGTGCATGACCAGGCACGTGATCAGTGTATGTCCAGCCAAGTGATCAGTGCATGATCAGCCACGTGATCAGTGCATGATCAGTCACGTGATCAGTGCATGATCAGTCATGTGATCAGTGTATGATCAGCCACGTGATCAGTGCATGATCAGCGCACATGATCAGTGCATGATCAATTACGATCAGTGCATGATCAGTTACGTGACCAGTACATGGTAGCTACGCGATCATTGCCTGATAAGCCACGTGATCAGTGCATGATAGCCACGTGATCAGTGCATGATCAGCCACGTGATCAGTGCATGATCAGTCATGTGAAGTGATCAGCCACGTGATCAGTGCATGATATCCACGTGATCAGTGCATGACAGCCACGTGATCAGTGCATGAGAGCCACGATCAGTGCATGATCAGTCACGTGATACATCAGCCACGTGATCAGTGCATGATAGCCACGTGATCAGTGCAGGATCAATTACGTGATCAGTGCATGATCAGTCACGTGACCAGTACATGGTTGCCACGTGATCGTTGCATGATCAGCCACGTGAGCAGAGCATGATAGCCACGGGTCAGTGCATGATCAGTCACGTGATCAGTACATGATCAGTCACGTGAACAGTGCATGATCATTTACGTGATCTTTGCATGATCAGTCACGTTACCAGTATATGGTTGCTACGTGATCATTCCATGACGAGCCACGTGAGCAGTGCATGATAGCCACGTGATGTGTGCATGAGTTACGTGAGCAGAGTATGATCAGCCACGTGATCAGTGCATGAGTGCCACCTGATCAGTGCATGATATGTCACGTGACAGGTGTGTGATCAGCCACGTGAACAGTGCATGTTCAGCCACGTGATCAGTGCATGATAGCCACGCGATCAGTGCATGATCAGTTACGTGAGCAGTGTATGATCAGCCACGTGATCAGTGCATGGTCAGACACGTGAACAGTGTATGATCAGCCACGTGATCAGTGCATGATATCCAAGTGATCAGTGCATGATCATCACGTGATCAGTGTATGATCAGCCACGTGAACAGTGCATGCTCAGTCACGTGATCTGGGCCTGCTGAGCTGCGTGATTACTGTCTGCTCATCTGCTTGACAATTGCCAGCTGAGCTGCACGATTCCTGCCTGTCATCTGCTTGACAATTGCCAGCTGTGCTGCGTAATTCCTGCCTGCTCAGCTGCTTGTTTATTGCCAGCTGAGCAGCATGATTCCTCACACCTGAGTTCCATGATTATTGCCTGCTGACTGTTTGATTCGTGCCTACTCAGCTCTTTGTTTATTGCCTCCAGAGGCACATGATCAGTGTATGATAGCAAACATGATCAGCGCATGATCAGTCACATGATCAGCGCCATTAAGTCACGTGATCACTACATGATAGTCATGTGATCAGTCCATGCTCAGTCACGGTATCAGTGCATGATCAGCCACGTGATCAGTGCATGATCTGTCACAAGATTAGTGTATGATCATCCACGTGATCAGTGCACGGGCAGTCATGTGATCAGTGCATGATATAGACGTGAGCAGTGCATGATCAGTCTCGTGATCCGTGCATGATAGCCACGTGATCAGTGCATGATCAGTCACCTGATGGTGTATGATCATTCACGTGACCTGTACATGGTAGCTACATGATCATTGCTGTCATCAGCCACGTGAGTAGTTCATGATAGCCACGTGATCACTGCATGATCAGTCACGTGATCAGTGCATGATCAGTCATGTGACCAGTACATGGTAGCTGCGTGATCATGGCATGATCAGCCACGTGAGCAGTGCATCCGAAGCCATGATCAGTGTGATCAGACACGAGATCAGTGCATGATCAGTCACGTGATCAGTGCATGATCAGCCACGTGATCAGTGCATGACCAGGCACGTGATCAGGTATGTCCAGCCAAGTGATCAGTGCATGATAGCCACGTGATCAGTGCATGATCAGTCACGTGATCAGTGCATGATCAGTTATGATCAGTGTATGATCAGCCACGTGATCAGTGCATGATCAGCCACATCAGTGCATGATCAATTACGTGATCAGTGCATGATCAGTCGTCACGAGCACATGACAGCATGATGGTGATCATTGCCTGATCAGCCACGTGATCAGTGCATGATAGCCACGTGATCAGTGCATGATCAGCCACGTGATCAGTGCATGATCAGTCGTGATACGTGCATCAGCCACATCAGTGCATGATATCCACGTGATCAGTGCATGACAGCCACGTGATCAGTGCATGAGAGCCACGGATCAGTGCATGATCAGTCACGTGATACATGTGTGATCAGCCACGTGATCAGTGCATGATGAGCCACGTGATCAGTGCAGGATCATTACGTGATCAGTGCATGATCAGTCACGTGACCAGTACATGGTTGCTACGTGATCGTTGCATGATCAGCCACGTGAGCAGAGCATGATAGCCACGTGGTCAGTGCATGATCAGTCACGTGATCAGTACATGATCAGTCACGTGAACAGTGCATGATCATTTACGTGATCTTTGCATGATCAGTCACGTACCAGTATATGGTTGCTACGTGATCATTCCATGACGAGCCACGTGAGCAGTGCATGATAGCCACGTGATGTGCATGAGTTACGTGAGCAGAGTATGATCAGCCACGTGATCAGTGCATGAGTGCCACGTGATCAGTGCATGATATGTCACGTGACAGGTGTGTGATCAGCCACGTGAACAGTGCATGTTCAGCCACGTGATCAGTGCATGATAGCCACGTGATCAGTGCATGATCAGTTACGTGAGCAGTGTATGATCAGCCACGTGATCAGTGCATGGTCAGACACGTGAACAGTGTATGATCAGCCACGTGATCAGTGACTGATATCCAAGTGATCAGTACATGATCATCACGTGATCAGTGTATGATCAGCCACGTGAACAGTGCATGCTCAGTCACGTGATCAGGGCCTGCTGAGCTGCGTGATTACTGTCTGCTCATCTGCTTGACAATTGCCAGCTGAGCAGCATGATTCCTCACACCTGAGTTCCATGATTATTGCCTGCTGACTGTTTGATTCGTGCCTACTCAGCTCTTTGTTTATTGCCTCCAGAGGCACATGATCAGTGTATGTTAGCAAACATGATCAGCGCATGATCAGTCACATGATCAGCGCCATTAAGTCACGTGATCACTACATGATAGTCATGTGATCAGTCCATGCTCAGTCACGGTATCAGTGCATGATCAGCCACGTGGTCAGTGCATGATCTGTCACAAGATTAGAGTATGATCATCCACGTGATAGTGCACGGGCAGTCATGTGATCAGTGCATGATATAGACGTGAACAGTGCATGATCAGTCTCGTGATCAGTGCATGATAGCCACGTGATCAGTGCATGATCAGCCACCTGATGGGTGTATGATCATTCACGTGACCTGTACATGGTAGCACATGATCATTGCATGATCAGCTACGTGAGTAGTTCATGATAGCCACGTGATCACTGCATGACCAGTCACGTGATCAGTGCATGATCAGCCACGTGATCAGTGCATGATCAGTCACGTGATCAGTGTATGACCAGTCACGTGATCAGTGCATGATAGCCACGATCAGTGCATGATCAGCCACGTGATCAGTGCATGATCAGTTACGTGATCAGTGCATGATCAGCCACGTGATCAGTGCATGATCAAGCCACGTGATCAGTGCATGATCAATTACGTGATCAGTGCATGATCAGCACATCAGTGCATGGTAGCCACGTGATCAGTGCCTGATCAGCCACGTGATCAGTGCATGATCAGCCACGTGATCAGTGCATGATAGCCACGTGATCAGCATCAGCTCATGGACATGCGATCAGCCACATGATCAGTGCATGATATCCACGTGATCTGTGCATGATCAGCCACGTGATCAGTGCATGAGCAGCCACGCGATCAGTGCATGATCAGTCACGTGATACAGTGTGATCAGCCACGATCAGTGCATGATAGCACGTGATCAGTGCATGATCAGTCACGTGATCAGCATGATCAGCCACGCGATCAGTGCATGATCAGCCATTGATCAGTGCATGACCAGCCACGTGATCAGTGCATGATCAGCCACGTGATCAGTGCATGACAGTTCACGTGATCAGCGCATGCCAGCCAGATCAGCGCATGATCGCTACGTGATCAGTGCATGATCAGCCACGTGATCAGTGCATGATCAGCCACGATCAGTGCATGATCAGTCACGCTCAGTGCATGATCAACGTGACCAGTACACAGTTCACGCGATCATGCCTGATCAGCCACGTGATCAGTGCATGATAGCCACGTGATCAGTGCATGATAGCCACGTGATCAGTGCATGATCAGTCATGTGATACGTGTGATCAGCCACGTGATCAGTGCATGATATCCACGTGATCAGTGCGACAGCCACGTGATCAGTGCATGAGAGCCACGGGATCAGTGCATGATCAGTCACGTGATACAGTGTGTGATCAGCCACGTGATCAGTGCATGATGAGCCACGTGATCAGTGCATGATCAATTACGTGATCAGTGCATGATCAGTCACGTGACCAGTACATGGTTGCTACGTGATCGTTGCATGATCAGCCACGTGAGCAGTGCATGATAGCCACGTTCAGTGCATGATCAGCCACGTGATCAGTGTGCATGATCAGTCACGTGAACAGTGCATGACCATTTACGATGATCAGATGATCAGTCACGTTACCAGTATATGGTTGCTGTGATCAGTCCATGACAGCCACGTGAGCAGTGCATGATAGCCACGTGATCAGTGCATGATACGTGAGCAGTGTATGATCAGCCACGTGATCAGTGCATGAGTGCCACGTGATCAGTGCATCATATGTCACGACAGTGTGATCAGCCACGTGAACAGTGCATGATCAGCCACGTGATCAGCGCATGATAGCCACGTGATCAGTGCATGATCAGCACGCGAGCAGTGCGATCAGCCACGTGATCAGTGCATGGTCAGACACGTGAACAGTGCATGATCAGCCACGTGATCAGTGCATGATATCCAGTGATCAGTGCATGATCATCACGCGATCAGTGTATGATCAGCCACGTGAACAGTGCATGCTCAGTCAGTGCTGGACCTGCTGAGCTGCGTGATTACTGCCTGCTCATCTGCTTGACAATTGCCAGCTGAGCAGCATGATTCCTCACACCTGTGTTCCATGATTATTGCCTGCTGACTGTTGATCTGCGTCCTACTCAGCCTTTGTTTATTGCCCAGAGGCACATGATCATGTATGCTAGCATGATCAGCGCATGATCAGTCACATGATCAGCGCCATTAAGTCACGTGATCACTACATGATAGTCATGTGATCAGTCCATGCTCAGTCACGGATCAGTGCATGATCAGCCACGTGGTCAGTGCATGATCTGCCACAAGATTAGTGTATGATCATCCACGTGATCAGTGCACGGGTAGTCATGTGATCAGTGCATGATATACGTGAACAGTGCATGATCAGCCTCGTGATCAGTGCATGAGCCACGTGATCAGTGCATGATCAGTCACCATGGGTGTATGATCAGCCACGTGACCTGCATGGTAGCTACATGATCATTGCATGATCAGCCACGTGAGTAGTTCATGATAGCCACGCGATCAGTGCATGATCAGTCACGTGATCAGTGCATGATCAGCCACGTGATCAGTGCATGGCCAGCTACGTGATCAGTGTATGACCAGCCATGATCAGTGCATGATAGCCACGTGATCAGTGCATGATCAGTCACGTGATCAGTGCATGATCAGTCATGTGATCAGTGCGATCACACGTGATTAGTGCATGATCAGCCATATGATCAGTGCATGATCAATACGTGATCAGCGCGATCAGTTACGTGATCAGTATATTGCAGCTACGTGATCACTGCCTGATCATCCACGCGATCAGTGCATGATAGCCACGCGATCAGTGATGATAGCCATGTGATCAGTGCGTGACTAGTCACGGATATAGACGCAATGCGTGATCAGTGCATGATAGCCACGTGATCAGTGCATGATCAGCCACGTGATCAGTGCATGAGCAGCCACGGGATCAGTGCATGATCAGCACGTGATCAGTGCATGATCAGCCACGTGATCAGTGCATGATAGCCACGTGATCAGTGCATGATCAGCCACGTGATCAGTGCATGATCAGTCATGTGATCAGTGTTTGATCAGTCACGTGATCAGTGCATGATCAGCACGTGATCAGTGTATGTCAGCCACGTGATCAGTGCATGATAGCCACGTGATCAGTGCATGATCAGTCACGTGATCAGTGCATGATCAGTTACGTGATCAGTGCATGATCAGCCACGTGATCAGTGCATGATCAGCCACATGATCAGTGCATGATCAATTACGCGCTCAGTGCATGATCAGTCACGTGACCAGTACATGGTAGCTACGTGATCATTGCCTGATCAACCACGTGATCAGTGCATGATAGCCACGTGATCAGTGCATGATAGCCACGTGATCAGTGCATGATCAGTCATGTGATACGTGTGTGATCAGCCACATGATCAGTGCATGATATCCACGTGATCAGTGCATGACAGCCACGTGATCAGTGCATGAGAGCCACGGGATCAGTGCATGATCAGTTACGTGATACATGTGTGATCAGCCACGTGATCAGTGCATGATGAGCCACGTGATCAGTGCAGGATCAATTACGTGATCAGTGCATGATCAGTCATGTGACCAGTACATGGTTGCTACGTGATCGTTGCATGATCAGCCACGTGAGCAGAGCATGATAGCCACGTGGTCAGTGCATGATCAGTCACGTGATCAGCACATGATCAGTCACGTGAACAGTGCATGATCATTTACGTGATCTTTGCATGATCAGTCACGCTACCAGTATATGGTTGCTACGTGATCATTCCATGACTAGCCACGTGAGCAGTGCATGATAGCCACGTGATGTGTGCATGAGTTACGTGAGCAGAGTATGATCAGCCACGTGATCAGTGCATGAGTGCCACGTGATCAGTGCATGATATGTCACGTGACAGGTGTGTGATCAGCCACGTGAATAGTGCATGTTCAGCCACGTGATCAGTGCATGATAGCCACGTGATCAGTGCATGATCAGTTACGTGAGCAGTGTATGATCAGCCACGTGATCAGTGCATGGTCAGACACGTGGACAGTGTATGATCAGCCACGTGATCAGTGCATGATATCCAAGTGATCAGTACATGAACGTGATCAGTGTATGATCAGCCACGTGAACAGTGCATGCTCAGTCACGTGATCTGGGCCTGCTGAGCTGCGTGATTACTGTCTGCTCATCTGCTTGACAATTGCCAGCTGAGCTGCAGGATTCCTGCCTGTCATCTGCTTGACAATTGCCAGCCGTGCTGCGTAATTCCTGCCTGCTCAGCTGCTTGATTATTGCCAGCTGAGCAGCATGATTCCTCACACCTGTGTTCCATGATTATTGCCTGCTGACTGTTTGATTCGTGCCTACTCAGCTCTTTGTTTATTGCCTCCAGAGGCACATGATCAGTGTATGAGAGCAAACATGATCAGCGCATGATCAGTCACATGATCAGCGCCATTAAGTCACGTGATCACTACATGATAGTCATGTGATCAGTCCATGCTCAGTCACAGTATCAGTGCATGATCAGCCACGTGATCAGTGCATGATCTGTCACAAGATTAGTGTATGATCATCCACGTGATCAGTGCACGGGCAGTCATGTGATCAGTGCATGATATAGACGTGAAGAGTGCATGATCAGTCTCGTGATCCGTGCATGATAGCCACGTGATTAGTGCATGATCAGTCACCTGATGATGATCATTCACGTGACCTGCATGGTAGCTACATGATCATTGCATGATCAGCCACGTGAGTAGTTCATGATAGCCACGCGATCACTGCATGATCAGTCACGTGATCAGTGCATGATCAGTCATGACCAGTACATGGTAGCTGCGTGATCATGGCATGATCAGCCACAGCAGTGATAGCCAGCAGTGATCAGCATGATCAGACACGTGATCAGTGCATGATCAGTCACGTGATCAGTGCATGATCAGCCACGTGATCAGTGCATGACCAGGCACGTGATCAGTGTATGTCCAGCCAAGTGATCAGTGCATGATAGCCACGTGATCAGTGCATGATCAGTCACGTGATCAGCGTGCTGATCAGTTCAGATCAGATCAGCCACGTGATCAGTGCATGATCAGCCACATGATCAGTGCATGATCAATTACGTGCTCAGTACATGATCAGTCACGTGACCAGTACATGGTAGCTACGTGATCAGCCATGATCAGCCACGTGATCAGTGCATGATAGCCACGCGATCAGTGCATGATAGCCACGTGATCAGTGCATGATCAGTCATGTGATACGTGTGATCAGCCACGTGATCAGTGCATGATCAGCCACGTGATCAGTGCATGACAGCCACGTGATCAGTGCATGAGAGCTACGTGATCAGTGCATGATCAGTCACGTGATACATGTGTGATCAGCCACGTGATCAGTGCATGATGAGCCACGTGATCAGTGCAGGATCAGTTACGTGATCAGTGTATGATCAGTCACGTGACCAGTACATGGTTGCCACGTGATCGTTGCATGATCAGCCACGTGAGCAGAGCATGATAGCCACGTGGTCAGTGCATGATCAGTCACGTGATCAGTACATGATCAGTCACAAGAACAGTGCATGATCATTTACGTGATCAGTGCATGATCAGTCACGTTACCAGTATATGGTTGCGACGTGATCATTCCATGACGAGCCACGTGAGCAGTGCATGATAGCCACGTGATGTGTGCATGAGTTACGTGAGGAGAGTATGATCAGCCACGTGATCAGTGCGTGCGAGCCACGATCAGTGCATGATAGTCACGTGACAGGTGTGATCAGCCACGCGAAGTGCATGTTCAGTCACGTGATCAGTGCATGATAGTCACGTGATCAGTAGTATGACAGTCACGCGAGCAGTGTATGATCAGTACGTGATCAGTGCATGGCAGACACGTAATCAGTGCATGATCAGCCACGTGATCAGTGCATGATATCCGTGATCAGCATGATGATCATCAACATGTGATCAGGCATGATCAGCCGTGAAGAGCATGCCTTGTCACGCAGATCCGGCCTGCTGAGCTGCGTGATTACTGTGTGCTCATCTGCTTGACAATTGCCAGCTGAGCAGCATGATTCCTCACATCTGTGTTCCATGATTATTGCCTGCTGACTGTTTGATTCGTGCCTACTCAGCTCTTTGTTTGCCTCCAGAGGCACATGATCAGTGTATGATAAACATGATCAGCGCATGATCACTCACATGATCAGCGCCATTAAGTCACGTGATCACTACACGATAGTCATGATCAGTCCATGCTCAGTCAGATCAGTGCACGATCAGCCACGCGATCAGTGCATGATCTGTCACCAAGATTATATGATCATCCATGATCAGTGCACGGGCAGTCATGCGACAGTGCATGATATAGACGTGAACGTGCATGATCAGTCTCAGGATCAGTGATGATAGCATGATCAGTGCATGATCAGTCACCTGATGGGTGTATGATCATTCACGTGACTCAGTACATGGTAGCTCACGTGATCATTGCATGATCAGCCACGTGATAGTGCATGATAGCCACGTGATCACTGCATGATCAGTCACGTGATCAGTGCATGATCAGTCATGACCAGTACATGGTAGCTGCGATCAGCGCATGATCAGCCACGTGAGCAGTGCATGATAGCCACGTGATCAGTGCATGATCAGTTACGTGATCAGTGCATGATCAGTCACGTGATCAGTGCATGATCAGCCACGTGATCAGTGCATGACCAGGCACGTGATCAGTGTATGTCCAGCCAAGTGATCAGTGCATGATAGCCACGTGATCAGTGCATGATCAGCCACGATCAGCATGATCAGTTGCGTGATCAGCATCATAGCCACGTGATCAGTGCATGATCAGTCACGTGATAGTGCATGATCAGCCACATGATCAGTGCATGATATCCACGTGATCAGTGCATGACAGCCACGTGATCAGTGCATGAGAGCCAATGATCAGTGCGATCAGTCACGTGATACATGTGTGATCAGCCACGTGATCAGTGCATGATGAGCCACGTGATCAGTGCAGGATCAATCATGATCAGTGCATGATCAGTCACGTGACCAGTACATGGTTGCTACGTGATCGTTGCATGATCAGCCACGTGAGCAGAGCATGATAGCCACGTGGTCAGTGCATGATCAGTCACGTGATCAGTACATGATCAGTCACGTGAACAGTGCATGATCATTTACGTGATCTGTGCATGATCAGTCACGTTACTAGTATATGGTTGCTACGTGATCATTCCATGACGAACCAAGTGAGCAGTGCATGATAGCCACGTGATGTGTGCATGAGTTACGTGAGCAGAGTATGATCAGCCACGTGATCAGTGCATGAGTGCCACGTGATCAGTGCATGATATGTCACGACAGGTGTGTGATCAGCCACGTGAACAGTGCATGTTCAGCCACGTGATCAGTGCATGATAGCCACGTGATCAGTGCACGATCAGTTACGTGAGCAGTGTGCGATCAGCCACGTGATCAGTGCATGGTCAGACACGTGACAGTGTATGATCAGCCACGTGATCAGTGCATGATATCCAAGTGATCAGTGCATGATCATCACGTGATCAGTGTATGATCAGCCACGTGAACAGTGCATGCTCAGTCACGTGATCAGGGCCTGCTGAGCTGCGTGATTACTGTCTGCTCATCTGCTTGACAATTGCCAGCTGAGCTGCACGATTCCTGCCTGTCATCTGCTTGATAATTGCCAGCTGTGCTGCGTAATTCCTGCCTGCTCAGCTGCTTGATTATTGCCAGCTGAGCAGCATGATTCCTCACACCTGAGTTCCATGATTATTGCCTGCTGACTGTTTGATCGTGCCTACTCAGCTCTTTGTTTATTGCCTCCAGAGGCACATGATCAGTGTATGATAGCAAACATGATCAGCGCATGATCAGTCACATGATCAGCGCCATTAAGTCACGTGATCACTACATGATAGTCATGTGATCAGTCCATGCTCAGTCACGGTATCAGTGCATGATCAGCCACGTGATCAGTGCATGATCTGTCACATGATTAGTGTATGATCATCCACGTGATCAGTGCATGATCAGTCTGATCAGTGCATGATAGCCATGATCAGTGCATGATCACGTGATCAGTGCATGAGAGCTACGTGATCAGTGCATGATCAGTCACGTGATACATGCATGATCAGCCACGTGATCAGTGCATGATGAGCCACGTGATCAGTGCAGGATCAACCACGTGATCAGTGCATGATCAGTCACGACCACATGGTTGCCATGTGATCGTTGCATGATCAGCCACGTGAGCAGAGCATGATAGCCACGTGATCAGCGCATGATCAGTCACGTGATCAGTGCATGATCAGTCACGTGATCAGTGCATGATCATTTACGTGATCAGTGCATGATCAGTCACGCTATCAGTGAATGGTTACACGTGATCGTTCCATGATCAGCCACGTGAGCAGTGCATGATAGCCACGCGATGTACATGAGTTAATGGCAGTGTGATCAGCCACGTGATCAGTGCACATGAGTGCCACGTGATCAGTGCATGATATGCCACGTGATCAGTGCGTGATCAGCTACGAACAGTGTACGATCAGCCACGCGATCAGTGCATGATAGCCACGTGATCAGTGCATGATCAGCGTCATGAGCAGTGCGATCAGCCACGCGATCAGTGCATGGTCAGACACGTGATCAGTGCATGATCAGCCACGTGATCAGTGCATGATATCCATGATCAGTACATGATCATCACGTGATCAGTGTATGATCAGCCACGTGAACAGTGCATGCCTGCCAGTCATGCATGATCTGGGCCTGCTGAGCTGCGTGATACCTGCCGTCATCTGCTTGACAATTGCCAGCTGAGCAGCATGATTCCTCACACCTGTGTTCCATGATTATTGCCTGCTGACTGTTTGATTCGTGCCTACTCAGCTCTTTGTTTATTGCCTCCAGAGGCACATGATCAGTGTATGTTAGCAAACATGATCAGCGCATGATCAGTCACATGATCAGCGCCATTAAGTCACGTGATCACTACATGATAGTCACGTGATCAGTCCATGCTCAGTCACGGTATCAGTGCATGATCAGCCACGTGATCAGTGCATGATCTGTCACAAGATTAGAGTATGATCATCCACGTGATCAGTGCACGGCAGTCATGTGATCAGTGCATGATATAGACGTGAACAGTGCATGATCAGTTCCGTGATCAGTGCATGATAGCCACGTGATCAGTGCATGATCTGTCACCTGATGGGTGTATGATCGTTCACGTGACCTGTACATGGTAGCTACATGATCATTGCATGATCAGCTACGTGAGTAGTTCATGATAGCCACGTGATCACTGCATGATCAGTCACGTGATCAGTGCATGATCAGTCATGTGACCAGTACATGGTAGCTGTGATCATTGCATGATCAGCCACGTGAGCAGTGCATGATAGCCACTTGATCAGTGCATGATCAGACACGAGATCAGTGCATGATCAGTCATGGATCAGTGCATGATCAGCCACGTGATCAGTGCATGACCAGGCACATGATCAGTGTATGTCCAGTCAAGTGATCAGTGCATGATAGCCACGTGATCAGTGCATGATCAGTCACGTGATCAGTGCATGATCAGTTACGTGATCAGTGTATGATCAGCCACGTGATCAGTGCATGATCAGCCACATGATCAGTGCATGATCAATTACGTGATCAGTGCATGATCAGTTACGTGACCAGTACATGGTAGCTGCGTGATCATGCATGATCAGCCACGTGATCAGTGCATGATAGCCACGTGATCAGTGCATGATAGCCACGTGATCAGTGCATGATCAGTCATGTGATACGTGTGATCAGCCACATGATCAGTGCATGATATCCACGCGATCAGTGCATGACAGCCACGTGATCAGTGCATGAGAGCCACGTGATCAGTGCATGATCAGTCACGTGATACATGTGTGATCAGCCACGTGATCAGTGCATGATGAGCCACGTGATCAGTGCAGGATCAATTACGTGATCAGTGCATGATCAGTCACGTGACCAGTACATGGTTGCTACTTGATCGTTGCATGATCAGCCACGTAAGCAGAGCATGATAGCCACGTGATCAGTGCATGATCAGTCACGTGATCAGTACATGATCAGTCACGTGAACAGTGCATGATCATTTACGTGATCTTTGCATGATCAGTCACGTGACCAGTATATGGTTGCTACGCGATCATTCCATGACGAGCCACGTGAGCAGTGCATGATAGCCACGTGATGTGTGCATGAGTTACGTGAGCAGAGTATGATCAGCCACGTGATCAGTGCATGAGTGCTACGTGATCAGTGCATGATATGTCACGTGACAGGTGTGTGATCAGCCACGTGAACAGTGCATGTTCAGCCACGTGATCAGTGCATGATAGCCACGTGATCAGTGCATGATCAGTTACGTGAGCAGTGTATGATCAGCCACGTGATCAGTGCATGGTCAGACACGTGAACAGTGTATGATCAGCCACGTGATCAGTGAATGATATCCAAGTGATCAGTGCATGATCATCACGTGATCAGTATGATCAGCCACGTGAACAGTGCATGCTCAGTCACGTGATCTGGGCCTGCTGAGCTGCGTGATTACTGTCTGCTCATCTGCTTGACAATTGCCAGCTGAGCTGCACGATTCCTGCCTGTCATCTGCTTGACAACTGCCAGCTGTGCTGCGTAATTCCTGCCCGCTCAGCTGCTTGATTATTGCCAGCTGAGCTGCATGATTCCTCACACCTGTGTTCCATGATTATTGCCTGCTGACTGTTTGATTCGTGCCTACTCAGCTCTTTGTTTATTGCCTCCAGAGGCACATGATCAGTGTATGATAACAAACATGATCAGCGCATGATCAGTCACATGATCAGCGACATTAAGTCACGTGATCACTACATGATAGCCATGTGATCAGTCCATGCTCAGTCACGGTATCAGTGCATGATCAGCCACGTGATCAGTGCATGATCTGTCACAAGATAGTGTATGATCATCCACGTGATCAGTGCATGGGCAGTCATGTGATCAGTGAATGATATAGACGTGAACAGTGCATGATCAGTCACGTGATCAGTGCATGATAGCCACGTGATCAGTGCATGATCAGTCACCTGATGGGTGTATGATCATTCACGTGACCTGTACATGGTAGCTACATGATCATTGCATGATCAGCCACGTGAGTAGTGCATGATAGCCACGTGATCACTGCATGATCAGTCACGTGATCAGTGCATGATCAGTCATGTGACCAGTACATGGTAGCTGCGTGATCATGCATGATCAGCCACGTGAGCAGTGCATGATAGCCACGTGATCAGTGCATGATCAGACACGAGATCAGTGCATGATCAGTCACGTGATCAGTGCATGATCAGCCACGTGATCAGTGCATGACCAGGCACGTGATCAGTGTATGTCAGCCACGTGATCAGTGCATGATAGCCACGTGATCAGTGCATGATCAGTCACGTGATCAGTGCATGATCAGCACGTGATCAGTGCATGATCAGCCACGTGATCAGTGCATGATCAGCCACATGATCAGTGCATGATCAATTACGTGCTCAGTGCATGATCAGTCACGTGACCTGTACATGGTAGCACGTGATCATTGCCTGATCAGCCACGTGATCAGTGCATGATAGCCACGTGATCAGTGCATGATCAGTCATGTGATAGTGTGTGATCAGCCACATGATCAGTGCATGATATCCGCGTGATCAGTGCATGACAGCCACGTGATCAGTGCATGAGAGCCACGTGATCAGTGCATGATCAGTCACGTGATACATGTGTGATCAGCCACGTGATCAGTGCATGATGAGCCACGTGATCAGTGCATGATCAATTACGTGATCAGTGCATGATCAGTCACGTGATCAGTGCATGGTTGCTACGTGATCGTTGTATGATCAGCCACGTGAGCAGAGCATGATAGCCACGTGATCAGTGCATGATCAGTCACGTGATCAGTACATGATCAGTCACGTGAACAGTGCATGATCATTAACGTGATCTGTGCATGATCAGTCACGTGACCAGTATATGGTTGCTACGTGATCATTCCATGACAGCCACGTGAGCAGTGCATGATAGCCACGTGATGTGTGCATGAGTTACGTGAGCAGAGTATGATCAGCCACGTGATCAGTGCATGAGTGCCACGTGATCAGTGCATGATATGTCACGTGACAGGTGTGTGATCAGCCACGTGAACAGTGCATGTTCAGCCACGTGATCAGTGCATGATAGCCACGTGATCAGTGCATGATCAGTTACGTGAGCAGTGCATGATCAGTCACGTGATCAGTGCATGGTCAGACACGTGAACAGTGTATGATCAGCCACGTGATCAGTGAATGATATCCAAGTGATCAGTACATGATCATCACGTGATCAGTGAATGATCAGCCACGTGAACAGTGCATGCTCAGTCACGTGATCTGGGCCTGCTGAGCTGCGTGATTACTGTCTGCTCATCTGCTTGACAATTGCCAGCTGAGCTGCACGATTCCTGCCTGTCATCTGCTTGACAATTGCCAGCTGTGCTGCGTAATTCCTGCCTGCTCAGCTGCTTGATTATTGCCAGCTGAGCAGCATGATTCCTCACACCTGTGTTCCATGATTATTGCCTGCTGACTGTTTGATTCGTGCCTACTCAGCTCTTTGTTTATTGCCTCCAGAGGCACATGATCAGTGTATGTTAGCAAACATGATCAGCGCATGATCAGTCACATGATCAGCGCCATTAAGTCACGTGATCACTACATGATAGTCATGTGATCAGTCCATGCTCAGTCACGGTATCAGTGCATGATCAGCCACGTGGTCAGTGCATGATCTGTCACAAGATTAGAGTATGATCATCCACGTGATAGTGCACGGGCAGTCATGTGATCAGTGCATGATATAGACGTGAACAGTGCATGATCAGTCTCGTGATCAGTGCATGATAGCCACGTGATCAGTGCATGATCAGTCACCTGATGGGTGCATGATCATTCACGTGACCTGTACATGGTAGCTACATGATCATTGCATGATCAGCCACGTGAGTAGTTCATGATAGCCACGTGACCACTGCATGATCAGTCACGTGATCAGTGCATGATCAGTCATGTGACCAGTACATGGTAGCTGCGTGATCATGCATGATCAGCCACGTGAGCAGTGCATGATAGCCACGCGATCAGTGCATGATCAGACACGTGATCAGTGCATGATCAGTCATGTGATCACTGCATGATCAGCCACGTGATCAGTGCATGACCCACGTGATCAGTGTATGTTCAGCCAAGTGATCAGTGCATGATCAGCCACGTGATCAGTGCATGCTCAGTCACGTGATCAGTGCATGATCAGTTATGTGATCAGTGCATGATAGCCACGTGATCAGTGCATGATCAGTCATGATCAGTGCGTGATCAGCCACATGATCAGTGCATGATATCCACGTGATCAGTGCATGACAGCCACGTGATCAGTGCATGAGAGCCACGTGATCAGTGCATGATCAGCCACGTGATACATGTGTGATCAGCCACGTGATCAGTGCATGATGAGCCACGTGATCAGTGCAGGATCAATTACGTGATCAGTGCACGATCAGTCACGTGACCAGTACATGGTTGCTACGTGATCGTGCATGATCAGCCACGTGAGCAGAGCATGATAGCCACGTGGTCAGTGCATGATCAGTCACGTGATCAGTACATGATCAGTCACGTGAACAGTGCATGATCATTTACGTGATCTTGCATGATCAGTCACGTGACCAGTATATGGTTGCTACGTGATCATTCCATGACAGCCACGTGAGCAGTGCATGATAGCCACGTGATGTGTGCATGAGTTACGTGAGCAGAGTATGATCAGCCACGTGATCTGTGCATGAGTGCCACGTGATCAGTGCATGATATGTCACGTGACAGGTGTGTGATCAGCCACGTGAACAGTGCATGTTCAGCCACGTGATCAGTGCATGATAGCCACGTGATCAGTGCATGATCAGTTACGTGAGCAGTGTATGATCAGCCACGTGATCAGTGCATGGTCAGACACGTGAACATTGTATGATCAGTCACGTGATCAGTGCATGATATCCAGTGATCAGTGCATGATCATCACGTGATCAGTGTATGATCAGCCACGTGAACAGTGCATGCTCAGTCACGTGATCTGGGCCTGCTGAGCTGCGTGATTACTGTCTGCTCATCTGCTTGACAATTGCCAGCTGAGCTGCACGATTCCTGCCTGTCATCTGCTTGACAATTGCCAGCTGTGCTGCATAATTCCTGCCTGTTCAGCTGCTTGATTATTGCCAGCTGAGCAGCATGATTCCTCACACCTGAATTCCATGATTATTGCCTGCTGACTGTTTGATTCGTGCCTACTCAGCTCTTTGTTTATTGCCTCCAGAGGCACATGATCAGTGTATGATAGCAAACATGATCAGCGCATGATCAGTCACATGATCAGCGCCATTAAGTCACGTGATCACTACATGATAGTCATGTGATCATTCCATGCTCAGTCACGGTATCAGTGCATGATCAGCCACGTGATCAGTGCATGATCTGTCACATGATTAGTGTATGATCATCCACGTGATCAGTGCATGGGCAGTCATGTGATCAGTGCATGATATAGACGTGATCAGTGCATGATCAGTCTCGTGATCAGTGCATGATAGCCACGTGATCAGTGCATGATCAGTCACCTGATGGGTGTATGATCATTCACGTGACCTGTACATGGTAGCTACATGATCATTGCATGATCAGCCACGTGAGTAGTGCATGATAGCCACGTGATCAGTGCATGATCAGTCACGTGATCAGTGCATGATCAGTCATGTGACCAGTACATGGTAGCTGCGTGATCATGCATGATCAGCCACGTGAGCAGTGCATGATAGCCACGTGATCAGTGCATGATCAGACACGTGATCAGTGCATGATCAGTCACGTGATCAGTGCATGATCAGCCACGTGATCAGTGCATGATCAGGCACGTGATCAGTGTATGATCAGCCATGATCAGTGCATGATAGCCACGTGATCAGTGCATGATCAGTCACGTGATCAGTGCATGATCAGTTACGTGATCAGTGCATGATCAGTGATCAGTGCATGATCAGCCACATGATCAGTGCATGATCAACACGTGATCAGTGCATGATCAGTCACGTGATCAGTACATGGTAGCCACGTGATCATTGCATGATCAGCCACGTGATCAGTGCATGATAGCCACGTGATCAGTGCATGATAGCCACGTGATCAGTGCATGATCAGTCAGTGATACGTGTGTGATCAGCCACGTGATCAGTGCATGATATCCACGTGATCAGTGCATGACAGCCACGTGATCAGTGCATGAGAGCCACGTGATCAGTGCATGATCAGTCACGTGATATGTGTGATCAGCCACGTGATCAGTGCATGATAGCCACGTGATCAGTGCAGGATCATTACGTGATCAGTGCATGATCAGTCACGTGACCAGTACATGGTTGCTACGTGATCGTTGCATGATCAGCCAAGTGAACAGAGCATGATAGCCACGTGATCAGTGCATGATCAGTCACGTGATCAGTACATGATCAGTCACGTGAACAGTGCATGATCATTTACGTGATCAGTGCATGATCAGTCACGTGACCAGTATATGGTTGCCACGTGATCATTCCATGACAGCCACGTGAGCAGTGCATGATAGCCACGTGATGTGTGCATGAGTTACGTGAGCACAGTATGATCAGCCACGTGATCAGTGCATGAGTGCCACGTGATCAGTGCATGATATGTCACGTGACAGTGTGTGATCAGCCACGTGATCAGTGCATGATCAGCCACGTGATCAGTGCATGATAGCCACGTGATCAGTGCATGATCAGTTACGTGATCAGTGTATGATCAGCCACGTGATCAGTGCACAGACACGTGAACAGTGTATGATCAGCCACGTGATCAGTGCATGATATCCAAGTGATCAGTGCATGATCATCACGTGATCAGTGTATGATCAGCCACGTGAACAGTGCATGCTCAGTCACGTGATCAGGGCCTGCTGAGCTGCGTGATTACTGTCTGCTCATCTGCTTGACAATTGCCAGCTGAGCTGCACGATTCCTGCCTGTCATCTGCTTGACAATTGCCAGCTGTGCTGCATAATTCCTGCCTGTTCAGCTGCTTGATTATTGCCAGCTGAGCAGCATGATTCCTCACACCTGAGTTCCATGATTATTGCCTGCTGACTGTTTGATTCGTGCCTACTCAGCTCTTTGTTTATTGCCTCCAGAGGCACATGATCAGTGTATGATAGCAAACATGATCAGCGCATGATCAGTCACATGATCAGTGCCATTAAGTCACGTGATCACTACATGATAGTCATGTGATCAGTCCATGCTCAGTCACGGTATCAGTGCATGATCAGCCACGTGATCAGTGCATGATCTGTCACAAGATTAGTGTATGATCATCCACGTGATCAGTGCATGGGCAGTCATGTGATCAGTGCATGATATAGACGTGATCAGTGCATGATCAGTCTCGTGATCAGTGCATGATAGCCACGTGATCAGTGCATGATCAGTCACCTGATGGGTGTATGATCATTCACGTGACCTGTACATGGTAGCTACATGATCATTGCATGATCACCCACGTGAGTAGTTCATGATAGCCACGTGATCACTGCATGATCAGTCACGTGATCAGTGCATGATCAGTCATGTGACCAGTACATGGTAGCCATGTGATCAGGCATGATCAGCCACGTGAGCAGTGCATGATAGCCACGATCAGTGCATGATCAGACACGTGATCAGTGCATGATCAGTCACGTGATCAGTGCATGATCAGCCACGTGATCAGTGCATGATCAGGCACGTGATCAGTGTATGTCAGCGTGATCAGTGCATGATAGCCACGTGATCAGTGCATGATCAGTCACGTGATCAGTGCATGATCAGTCATGATCAGTGCGATCAGCCACGTGATCATTGCATCAGCCACGTGATCAGTGCATGATCAGCCACGTGATCAGTGCATGATCAGTCACGTGTGGTAGCTACGTGATCATTGTGATTAGCCACGTGATCAGTGCATGATAGCCACGTGATCAGTGCATGATAGCCACGTGATCAGTGCATGATCAGTCATGTGATAGTGTGATCAGCCACGTGATCAGTGCATGATAGCCACGTGATCAGTGCATGATCAGCCACGTGATCAGTGCATGAGCAGCCACGGGATCAGTGCATGATCAGCCACGTGATCAGTGCATGATCAGTACGTGATCAGTGCATGATCAGTCACGTGACCAGTACATGGTTGCTACGTGATCGTGCATGATCAGCCACGTGAGCAGTGCATGATAGCCACGTGATCAGTGCATGATCAGTCACGTGATCAGTACATGATCAGTCACGTGATCAGTGCATGATCATTTACGTGATCATTGCATGATCAGTCACGTGATCAGTATATGGTTGCTACGTGATCATTCCATGATGAGCCACGTGAGCAGTGCATGATAGCCACGTGATGTGTGCATGAGTTACGTGAGCAGAGTATGATCAGCCACGTGATCAGTGCATGAGTGCCACGTGATCAGTGCATGATATGTCACGTGACAGGTGCGTGATCAGCCACGTGATCAGTGCATGTTCAGCCACGTGATCAGTGCATGATAGCCACGTGATCAGTGCATGATCAGTGAGCAGTGTATGATCAGCCACGTGATCAGTGCATGGTCAGACACGTGAACAGTGTGTGATCAGCCACGTGATCAGTGCATGATATCCAAGTGATCAGTGCATGATCATCACGTGATCAGTGTATGATCAGCCACGTGAACAGTGCATGCTCAGTCACGTGATCTGGGCCTGCGGAGCTGCGTGATTACTGTCTGCTCATCTGCTTGACAATTGCCAGCTGAGCTGCACGATTCCTGCCTGTCATCTGCTTGATAATTGCCAGCTGTGCTGCATAATTCCTGCCTGCTCAGCTGCTTGATTATTGCCAGCTGAGCAGCATGATTCCTCACACCTGAGTTCCATGATTATTGCCTGCTGACTGTTTGATTCGTGCCTACTCAGCTCTTTGTTTATTGCCTCCAGAGGCACATGATCAGTGTATGATAGCAAACATGATCAGCGCATGATCAGTCACATGATCAGCGCCATTAAGTCACGTGATCACTACATGATAGTCATGTGATCAGTCCATGCTCAGTCACGGTATCAGTGCATGATCAGCCACGTGATCAGTGCATGATCTGTCACAAGATTAGTGTATGATCATCCACGTGATCAGTGCATGCAGTCATGTGATCAGTGCATGATATAGACGTGATCAGTGCATGTTCAGTCTCGTGATCAGTGCATGATAGCCACGTGATCAGTGCATGATCAGTCACCTGATGGGTGTATGATCATTCACGTGACCTGTACATGGTAGCTACATGATCATTGCATGATCAGCCACGTGAGTAGTGCATGATAGCCACGTGATCACTGCATGATCAGTCACGTGATCAGTGCATCAGTCATGTGACCAGTACATGGTAGTGCGTGATCATGCATGATCAGCCACGTGAGCAGTGCATGATAGCCACGTGATCAGTGCATGATCAGACACGAGATCAGTGCATGATCAGTCACGTGATCAGTGCATGATCAGCCACGTGATCAGTGCATGACCAGGCACGTGATCAGTGTATGTCAGCCACGTGATCAGTGCATGATAGCCACGTGATCAGTGCATGATCAGTCACGTGATCAGTGCATGATCAGTCATGTGATCAGTGCATGATCAGCCACGTGATCAGTGCATGATCAGCCAGTGATCAGTGCATGATCAATTACGTGATCAGTGCATGATCAGTCACGTGACCAGTACATGGTAGCTACGTGATCATTGCATGATCAGCCACGTGATCAGTGCATGATCAGCCACGTGATCAGTGCATGATAGCCACGTGATCAGTGCATGATCATTCATGTGATACGTGTGTGATCAGCCACGTGATCAGTGCATGATATCCACGTGATCAGTGCATAACAGCCACGTGATCAGTGCATGAGAGCCACGTGATCAGTGCATGATCAGTCACGTGATATGTGTGATCAGCCACGTGATCAGTGCATGATGAGCCACGTGATCAGTGCAGGATCAATTCCGTGATCAGTGCATGATCAGTCACGTGACCAGTACATGGTTGCTACGTGATCGTTGCATGATCAGCCACGTGAGCAGAGCATGATAGCCACGTGATCAGTGCATGATCAGTCACGTGATCAGTACATGATCAGTCACGTGAACAGTGCATGATCATTTACGTGATCTTGCATGATCAGTCACGTGACCAGTATATGGTTGCTACGTGATCATTCCATGACGAGCCACGTGAGCAGTGCATGATAGCCACGTGATGTGTGCATGAGTCACGTGAGCAGAGTATGATCAGCCACGTGATCAGTGCATGAGTGCCACGTGATCAGTGCATGATATGTCACGTGACAGGTGTGTGATCAGCCACGTGAACAGTGCATGATCAGCCACGTGATCAGTGCATGATCAGCCACGTGATCAGTGCATGATCAGTTACGTGATCAGTGCATGATCAGCCACGTGATCAGTGCATGATATCCAAGTGATCAGTGCATGATCATCACGTGATCAGTGTATGATCAGCCACGTGAACAGTGTATGCTCAGTCACGTGATCTGGGCCTGCTGAGCTGCGTGATTACTGTCTGCTCATCTGCTTGACAATTGCCAGCTGAGCTGCACGATTCCTGCCTGTCATCTGCTTGACAATTGCCAGCTGTGCTGCGTAATTCCTGCCTGTTCAGCTGCTTGATTATTGCCAGCTGAGCAGCATGATTCCTCACACCTGAGTTCCATGATTATTGCCTGCTGACTGTTTGATTCGTGCCTACTCAGCTCTTTGTTTATTGCCTCCAGAGGCACATGATCAGTGTATGATAGCAAACATGATCAGCGCATGATCAGTCACATGATCAGCGCCATTAAGTCACGTGATCACTACATGATAGTCATGTGATCAGTCCATGCTCAGTCACGGTATCAGTGCATGATCAGCCACGTGATCAGTGCATGATCTGTCACAAGATTAGTGTATGATCATCCACGTGATCAGTGCACGGGCAGTCATGTGATCAGTGCATGATATAGACGTGATCAGTGCATGATCAGTCTCGTGATCAGTGCATGATAGCCACGTGATCAGTGCATGATCAGTCACCTGATGGGTGTATGATCATTCACGTGACCTGTACATGGTAGCTACATGATCATTGCATGATCAGCCACGTGAGTAGTGCATGATAGCCACGTGATCACTGCATGATCAGTCACGTGATCAGTGCATGATCAGTCATGACCAGTACATGGTATGCGTGATCATGGCATGATCAGCCACGCAGTGCATGATAGCCACGTGATCAGTGCATGATCAGACACGTGATCAGCATGATCAGTCACGTGATCAGTGCATGATCAGGCACGTGATCAGTGCATGATCAGCCACGTGATCAGTGCATGATAGCCACGTGATCAGTGCATGATCAGTCACGTGATCAGTGCATGATCAGTCACGTGATCAGTATGATCACGGTGATCAGTGCATGATCAGCCACGTGATCAGTGCATGATCAATTACGTGATCAGTGCATGATCAGTCACGTGACCAGTACATGGTAGCTACCGTGATCAGTGCATGATCAGCCACGTGATCAGTGCATGATAGCCACGTGATCAGTGCATGATCAGTCATGATCGTGTGTGATCAGCCACGTGATCAGTGCATGATATCCACGTGATCAGTGCATGACAGCCACGTGATCAGTGCATGAGAGCCATGGGATCAGTGCATGATCAGTCACGTGATATGTGTGATCAGCCACGTGATCAGTGCATGATGAGCCACGTGATCAGCATGATCAATTACGTGATCAGTGCATGATCAGTCACGTGATCAGTGCATGGTTGCTACGTGATCAGTGCATGATCAGCCACGATCAGTGCATGATAGCCACGTGATCAGTGCATGATCACGTGATCGTCAGTGATGATCAGTCACGTGATCAGTGCATGATCAGTCACGTGATCTTTGATCCATGACTGGCTCACGTGATCAGTGCATGATCTGCCGTCAGGATCATGCATGATCAGCCACGTGATCAGTGCGCATGAGTCACGTGATCAGTGCATGATATGACGACAGTGCATGATCATCACGCTGATCAGCATGATAGCCACGCATCAGTGCATGATCATCACCGATGATCAGATGGCCTCACTGACCTGCACATGGTACGTGATCAGTGCATGATCAGCCACGTGATCAGTGCATGATAGCCACGATCAGTGCATGATCAGATCAGTGATCAGTGCATGATCAGCCATGATCAGTGCATGATAGCCACGTGATCAGTGCATGATCAGTCACGTGATCAGTGCATGATCAGCCACGTGATCAGTGCATGATCAGCCACGTGATCAGTGCATGATCAGCCGTGATCAGTGCATGATCAGCACGTGATCAGTGCATGATCAGCCACGTGATCAGTGCATGATCAGTCACGTGATCAGTGCATGATCAGCCACGTGATCAGTGCATGATCAGCCACGTGATCAGTGCATGATCAGCCACGTGATCAGCATGATCAGCCACGTGATCAGTGCATGATCACATGATCAGTGTGATAGCCACGTGATCAGTGCATGATCAGCCACGTGATCAGTGCATGATAGCCACGTGATCAGTGCATGATAGCCACGTGATCAGTGCATGATCAGTCACGTGATACGTGTGTGATCAGCCACGTGATCAGTGCATGATATCCACGTGATCAGTGCATGATAGCCACGTGATCAGTGCATGATAGCCACGTGATCAGTGCATGATCAGTCACGATCATGTGTGATCAGCCACGTGATCAGTGCATGATGAGCCACGTGATCAGTGCATGATCAATTACGTGATCAGTGCATGATCAGTCACGTGACCAGTACATGGTTGCTACGTGATCGTGCATGATCAGCCACGTGAGCAGAGCATGATAGCCACGTGATCAGTGCATGATCAGTCACGTGATCAGTACATGATCAGTCACGTGAACAGTGCATGATCATTTACGTGATCTTTGCATGATCAGTCACGTGACCAGTATATGGTACACGTGATCATTCCATGACGAGCCACGTGAGCAGTGCATGATAGCCACGTGATGTGCATGATCATACGTGAGCAGAGTATGATCAGCCACGTGATCAGTGCATGAGTGCCACGTGATCAGTGCATGATATGTCACGTGACAGGTGTGTGATCAGCCACGTGAACAGTGCATGTTCAGCCACGTGATCAGTGCATGATAGCCACGTGATCAGTGCATGATCAGTTACGTGAGCAGTGTATGATCAGCCACGTGATCAGTGCATGGTCAGACACGTGAACAGTGTATGATCAGCCACGTGATCAGTGCATGATATCCAGTGATCAGTGCATGATCATCACGTGATCAGTGTATGATCAGCCACGTGAACAGTGCATGCTCAGTCACGTGATCTGGGCCTGCTGAGCTGCGTGATTACTGTCTGCTCATCTGCTTGACAATTGCCAGCTGAGCTGCACGATTCCTGCCTGTCATCTGCTTGACAATTGCCAGCTGTGCTGCGTAATTCCTGCCTGCTCAGCTGCTTGATTATTGCCAGCTGAGCAGCATGATTCCTCACACCTGAGTTCCATGATTATTGCCTGCTGACTGTTTGATTCGTGCCTACTCAGCTCTTTGTTTATTGCCTCCAGAGGCACATGATCAGTGTATGATAGCAAACATGATCAGCGCATGATCAGTCACATGATCAGCGCCATTAAGTCACGTGATCACTACATGATAGTCATGTGATCAGTCCATGCTCAGTCACGGTATCAGTGCATGATCAGCCACGTGATCAGTGCATGATCTGCACATGATTAGTGTATGATCATCCACGTGATCAGTGCAGGGCAGTCATGTGATCAGTGCATGATATAGACGTGATCAGTGCATGATCAGTCTCGTGATCAGTGCATGATAGCCACGTGATCAGTGCATGATCAGTCACCTGATGGGTGTATGATCATTCACGTGACCTGTACATGGTAGCTATATGATCATTGCATGATCAGCCACGTGAGTAGTGCATGATAGCCACGTGATCAGTGCATGATCAGTCACGTGATCAGTGCATGATCAGTCATGACCAGTACATGGTAGCTGCGTGATCAGTGCATGATCAGCCACGTGATCAGTGCGATAGCCACGTGATCAGTGCATGATCAGACGTGATCAGTGCATGATCAGTCACGTGATCAGTGCATGATCAGCACGTGATCAGTGCATGATCAGCCACGATCAGTGCATGATAGTCACGTGATCAGTGCGATCAGTCGTGCGTGATCAGTATGATCAGTGCATGATGTGATCGGCAGATGCATCGCCACGTGATCAGTGCATGATCAGCCACGTGATCAGTGCATGATCATCACGTGATCAGTGCATGATCAGTCACGTGACCAGTACATGGTAGTCACGTGATCAGTGCATGATCAGCCACGTGATCAGTGCATGATAGCCACGTGATCAGTGCATGATCAGTCACGTGATCAGTGTGATCAGCCACGTGATCAGTGCATGATCAGCCACGTGATCAGTGCATGATCAGTCACGTGATCAGTGCATGATCAGTCACGTGATCAGTACATGGTAGCCACGTGATCAGTGCATGATCAGCCACGTGATCAGTGCATGATAGCCACGTGATCAGTGCATGATCAGTCACGTGATCAGCATGATCAGTCACGTGATCAGTGCATGATCAGCCACGTGATCAGCAATACCAGCGTTGTGATCAGTGCATGATCAGTTTCGTGATCAGCATGATAGCCACGTGACAGTGCATGATCAGTCACGTGATCAGTGCATGATCGCATGCGACTGAAGACATGATTGCAGCGTGATCAGTGCATGATCAGTCATGTGATCACGCATGATCAGCCACATGATCAGTGCATGATAGCCACGTGATCAGTGCATGATAGCCACGTGATCAGTGCATGATAGTCACGTGATCAGTGCATGATCAGCCACGTGATAGTGCATGATCAGCCACGTGATCAGTGCATGATGAGCCACGTGATCAGTGATCATCATGATCAGTGCATGATCAGTCACGTGATCAGTGCATGATTGCCACGTGATCGTGCATGTCACCAGTGAGAGTGCGATAGCCAATGATGCGCATGATGCAGTCACGTGATCAGCACATGATCAGTCACGAACAGGCATGACTATTTGGCGTGATCTTTGTGCATGATCAGCCACGTGATCAGTATATCAGCCACATGATCAGTGCATGACAGCCACGTGATCAGTGCATGATATGTACGTGATGTGCAGGCATGAGTCAGTATGATCAGCCACGTGATCAGTGCATGAGTGCCACGTGATCAGTGCATGATAGCCACGTGACAGTGTGTGATCAGCCACGCAGTGCATGTTCAGCCACGTGATCAGTGCATGATAGCCACGTGATCAGTGCATGATCAGTTACGTGATCAGTGCATGATCAGCCACGTGATCAGTGCATGATCAGCCACGTGATCAGTGCATGATCAGCCGCGATATCCGTGATCAGTGCATGATCATCACGTGATCGTGTATGATCAGCCACGTGATCAGTGCATGCTCAGTCATCACGTGATCAGGGCCTGCTGAGCTGCGTGATTACTGTCTGCTCATCTGCTTGCAGATCATCAGCTGAGCTGTGCGATTCCTGCCTGTCATCTGCTTGATAACCAGATGTGCTGCATAATTTGCCTGTCAGCTTGACATTGCCAGCTGAGCATATCATCCTCAACGTGTTCCATGATTAGTGCTGACTGTTTGATTCAGTCTACTCAGCTCTTTATTATTGCCTCCAGAGGCACATGATCAGTGTATGATAGCAAACATGATCAGTGCATGATCAGTCACATCAGCCATTAATCACGCATGACTACTACGAGAGTCATGTGATCAGTCCATGCTCAGTCACGGCATCAGTGCATGATCAGCCACGTGATCAGTGCATGATCTGTCACAAGATCAGTGTATGATCATCCACGTGATCAGTGCACGGGCATCATGTGATCAGTGCATGACATAGACGTGATCAGTGCATGACCAGTCTCGTGATCTGCATGATAGCCACGTGATCAGTGCATGATCAGTCACCTGATGGGTGTATGACATTCACGTGACCTGTACATGGTAGCCACATGATCATTGCATGATCAGCCACGTGAGTAGTTCATGATAGCCACGTGATCAGTGCATGATCAGTCACGTGATCAGTGCATGATCAGTCATGTGATCAGTACATGGTAGCTGCGTATCAGGATGATCAGCCACGTGAGCAGTGTGATAATCACGTGATCAGTGCATGATCAGATCACGTGATCAGTGCATGATCAGTACGTGATCAGTGCATGATCAGTCACGTGATCAGTGCATGATCAGGCACGTGATCAGTATGATCAGCCAGTGATCAGTGCATGATAGCCACGTGATCAGTGCATGATCAGTCACGTGATCAGCATGATCAGTTACGTGATCAGTGCATGATCAGCCACGTGATCAGTGCATGATCAGCCACATGATCAGTGCATGATCAACGCATATCAGTGCATGATCAGCCACGTGATCAGCATGATAGCGATGATCAGCAGGATGAAAGCCACGTGATCAGTGCAGAGCCTGTGATCATGCGTAGTGATATGCCACGTGATCAGCATGATCAGTCATGTGATATCATGATCAGCCATGTGACAGTGCATGATATCCACGTGATCAGTGCATGACAGCCAGCACGTGATCAGCAGGCCACGTGATCAGTGCATGATCAGTCACGTGATCATGTGTGATCAGCCACGTGATCAGTGCATGATGAGCCACGTGATCAGTGCAGGATCAATTACGTGATCAGTGCATGATCAGTCACGTGATCAGTACATGGCTGCTACGTGATCGTTGCATGATCAGCCACGTGAGCAGAGCATGATAGCCACGTGATCAGTGCATGATCAGTCACGTGATCAGTGCATGATCAGTCACGTGAACAGTGCATGATCATTTACGTGATCTTTGCATGATCAGTCACGTGACCAGTATATGGTTACGTGATCATTCCATGACGAGCAACGTGAGCAGTGCATGATAGCCACGTGATGAGTGCATGAGTTACGTGATCAGTGTATGATCAGCCACGTGATCAGTGCATGAGTGCCACGTGATCAGTGCATGATATGTCACGTGACAGGTGTGTGATCAGCCACGTGAACAGTGCATGCAGCCACGTGATCAGTGCATGATAGCCACGTGATCAGTGCATGATCAGTTACGTGATCAGTGCATGATCAGCCACGTGATCAGTGCATGGTCAGACACGTGAACAGTGTATGATCAGCCACGTGATCAGTGCATGATATCCAAGTGATCAGTGCATGATCATCACGTGATCAGTGTATGATCAGCCACGTGAACAGTGCATGCTCAGTCACGTGATCTGGGCCTGCTGAGCTGCGATTACTGTCTGCTCATCTGCTTGACAATTGCCAGCTGAGCTGCACGATTCCTGCCTGTCATCTGCTTGACAATTGCCAGCTGTGCTGCGTAATTCCTGCCTGCTCAGCTGCTTGATTATTGCCAGCTGAGCAGCATGATTCCTCACACCTGAGTTCCATGATTATTGCCTGCTGACTGTTTGATTCGTGCCTACTCAGCTCTTTGTTTATTGCCTCCAGAGGCACATGATCAGTGTATGATAGCAAACATGATCAGCGCATGATCAGTCACATGATCAGTGCCATTAAGTCACGTGATCACTACATGATAGTCATGTGATCAGTCCATGCTCAGTCACGGTCAGTGCATGATCAGCCACGTGATCAGTGCATGATCTGTCACAAGATCAGTGTATGATCATCCACGTGATCAGTGCATGGGCAGTCATGTGATCAGTGCATGATATAGACGTGATCAGTGCATGACCAGTCTCGTGATCCGTGCTTGATAGCCACGTGATCAGTGCATGATCAGTCACCTGATGGGTGTATGATCATTCACGTGACCTGTACATGGTAGCTACATGATCATTGCATGATCAGCCACGTGAGTAGTGCATGATAGCCACGTGATCACTGCATGATCAGTCACGTGATCAGTGCATGATCAGTCACGTGACCAGTACATGGTAGCTGCGTGATCATGGCATGATCAGCCACGTGAGCAGTGCATGATAGCCACGTGATCAGTGCATGATCAGTCACGTGATCAGTGCATGATCAGTCACGTGATCAGTGCATGATCAGCCACGTGATCAGTGCATGATCAGGCACGTGATCAGTGCATGATCAGCCAAGTGATCAGTGCATGATAGCCACGTGATCAGTGCATGATCAGTCACGTGATCAGTGCATGATCAGTTGTGATCAGTGTATGATCAGCCACGTGATCAGTGCATGATCAGCCACATCAGTGCATGATCAATTACGTGATCAGTGCATGATCAGTCATGACCAGTACATGGTAGCTCACGTGATCAGTGCATGATCAGCCACGTGATCAGTGCATGATAGCCACGTGATCAGTGCATGATAGCCACGTGATCAGTGCATGATCAGTCGTGACGTGTGATCAGCCACGTGATCAGTGCATGATATCCACGTGATCAGTGCATGACAGCCACGTGATCAGTGCATGAGAGCCACGTGATCAGTGCATGATCAGTCACGTGATACATGTGTGATCAGCCACGTGATCAGTGCATGATGAGCCACGTGATCAGTGCATGATCAATTACGTGATCAGTGCATGATCAGTCACGTGACCAGTACATGGTAGCACGTGATCGTTGCATGATCAGCCACGTGAGCAGCATGATAGCCACGTGATCAGTGCATGATCAGTCACGTGATCAGTACATGATCAGTCACGTGAATGTGCATGATCATTTACGTGATCTTTGCATGATCAGTCACGTGACCAGTATATGGTTGCTACGTGATCATTCCATGACGAGCCACGTGAGCAGTGCATGATAGCCACGTGATGTGTGCATGAGTTACGTGAGCAGAGTATGATCAGCCACGTGATCAGTGCATGAGTGCCACGTGATCAGTGCATGATATGTCACGTGACAGGTGTGTGATCAGCCACGTGAACAGTGCATGTTCAGCCACGTGATCAGTGCATGATAGCCACGTGATCAGTGCATGATCAGTTACGTGAGCAGTGTATGATCAGCCACGTGATCAGTGCATGGTCAGACACGTGAACAGTGTATGATCAGCCACGTGATCAGTGCATGATAGCCACGTGATCAGTGCATGATCATCACGTGATCAGTGTATGATCAGCCACGTGAACAGTGCATGCTCAGTCACGTGATCTGGGCCTGCTGAGCTGCGTGATTACTGTCTGCTCATCTGCTTGACAATTGCCAGCTGAGCTGCACGATTCCTGCCTGTCATCTGCTTGACAATTGCCAGCTGTGCTGCGTAATTCCTGCCTGCTCAGCTGCTTGATTATTGCCAGCTGAGCAGCATGATTCCTCACACCTGAGTTCCATGATTATTGCCTGCTGACTGTTTGATTCGTGCCTACTCAGCTCTTTGTTTATTGCCTCCAGAGGCACATGATCAGTGTATGATAGCAAACATGATCAGCGCATGATCAGTCACATGATCAGCGCCATTAAGTCACGTGATCACTACATGATAGTCATGTGATCAGTCCATGCTCAGTCACGGTATCAGTGCATGATCAGCCACGTGATCAGTGCATGATCTGTCACATGATTAGTGTATGATCATCCACGTGATCAGTGCATGGGCAGTCATGTGATCAGTGCATGATATAGACGTGATCAGTGCATGATCAGTCTCGTGATCAGTGCATGATAGCCACGTGATCAGTGCATGATCAGTCACCTGATGGGTGTATGATCATTCACGTGACCTGTACATGGTAGCATGATCATTGCATGATCAGCCACGTGAGTAGTGCATGATAGCCACGTGATCACTGCATGATCAGTCACGTGATCAGTGCATGATCAGTCATGTGACCAGTACATGGTAGCTGCGTGATCATGGCATGATCAGCCACGTGAGCAGTGCATGATAGCCACGTGATCAGTGCATGATCAGACACGTGATCAGTGCATGATCAGTCACGTGATCAGTGCATGATCAGCCACGTGATCAGTGCATGATCAGGCACGTGATCAGTGCATGATCAGCCACGTGATCAGTGCATGATAGCCACGTGATCAGTGCATGATCAGTCACGTGATCAGTGCATGATCAGTTACGTGATCAGTGCATGATCAGCCACGTGATCAGTGCATGATCAGCCACGTGATCAGTGCATGATCAATTACGTGATCAGTGCATGATCAGTCACGTGATCAGTACATGATAGCCACGTGATCATTGCATGATCAGCCACGTGATCAGTGCATGATAGCCACGTGATCAGTGCATGATCACACGTGATCAGTGCATGATCAGCATGATCATCAGCATGATCAGTCCATGATCTGCGTGATCAGTGCCACGTGATCAGTGCATGAGAGCCACGTGATCAGTGCATGATCAGTCACGTGATACAGTGTGATCAGCCACGTGATCAGTGCATGATGAGCCACGTGATCAGTGCATGATCAATTACGTGATCAGTGCATGATCAGTCACGTGATCAGTGCATGGTCAGCTACGTGATCAGTGCATGATCAGCCACGTGATCAGTGCATGATAGCCACGTGATCAGTGCATGATCAGTCACGTGATCAGTGCATGATCAGTCCGTGATCAGTGCATGATCATTTACGTGATCTTGCATGATCAGTCACGTGACCAGTATATGGTTGCTACGTGATCATTGCATGATCAGCCACGTGATCAGTGCATGATAGCCACGTGATCAGTGCATGATACGTGTCAGTGATCAGTGCAGAGTATGATCAGCCACGTGATCAGTGCATGACAGCCACGTGATCAGTGCATGATAGCCACGTGATCAGTGCATGATAGCCACGTGATCATGTGCATGATCAGCCACGTGATCAGTGCATGATCAGCCACGTGATCAGTGCATGATCACCGTGATCAGTGCATGATCAGTCACGTGATCAGTACATGGTTGCTACGTGATCAGTGCATGATCAGCCACGTGAGCAGAGCATGATAGCCACGTGATCAGTGCATGATCAGTCACGTGATCAGTGCATGATCAGTCACGTGAACAGTGCATGATCATTTACGTGATCAGTGCATGATCAGTCACGTGACAGTATATGGTAGCACGTGATCATTCCATGACGAGCCACGTGAGCAGTGCATGATAGCCACGTGATGTGCATGAGTTACGTGAGCAGTATGATCAGCCACGTGATCAGTGCATGAGTGCCACGTGATCAGTGCATGATATGTCACGTGACAGTGTGTGATCAGCCACGTGAACAGTGCATGATCAGCCACGTGATCAGTGCATGATAGCCACGTGATCAGTGCATGATCAGTTACGTGAGCAGTGCATGATCAGCCACGTGATCAGTGCATGGTCAGACACGTGAACAGTGTATGATCAGCCACGTGATCAGTGCATGATATCCAAGTGATCAGTGCATGATCATCACGTGATCAGTGTATGATCAGCCACGTGAACAGTGCATGCTCAGTCACGTGATCTGGGCCTGCTGAGCTGCGTGATTACTGTCTGCTCATCTGCTTGACAATTGCCAGCTGAGCTGCACGATTCCTGCCTGTCATCTGCTTGACAATTGCCAGCTGTGCTGCGTAATTCCTGCCTGCTCAGCTGCTTGATTATTGCCAGCTGAGCAGCATGATTCCTCACAGCTGAGTTCCATGATTATTGCCTGCTGACTGTTTGATTCGTGCCTACTCAGCTCTTTGTTTATTGCCTCCAGAGGCACATGATCAGTGTATGATAGCAAACATGATCAGCGCATGATCAGTCACATGATCAGCGCCATTAAGTCACGTGATCACTACATGATAGTCATGTGATCAGTCCATGCTCAGTCACGGTATCAGTGCATGATCAGCCACGTGATCAGTGCATGATCTGTCACGTGATTAGTGTATGATCATCCACGTGATCAGTGCATGGGCAGTCACGTGATCAGTGCATGATATAGACGTGAATCAGTGCATGATCAGTCTCGTGATCAGTGCATGATAGCCACGTGATCAGTGCATGATCAGTCACCTGATGGGTGTATGATCATTCACGTGACCTGTACATGGTAGCTACATGATCATTGCATGATCAGCCACGTGAGTAGTGCATGATAGCCACGTGATCAGTGCATGATCAGTCACGTGATCAGTGCATGATCAGTCATGTGATCAGTACATGGTAGCTGCGTGATCATGCATGATCAGCCACGTGAGCAGTGCATGATAGCCACGTGATCAGTGCATGATCAGACACGTGATCAGTGCATGATCAGTCACGTGATCAGTGCATGATCAGCCACGTGATCAGTGCATGATCAGGCACGTGATCAGTGCATGTCAGCCATGATCAGTGCATGATAGCCACGTGATCAGTGCATGATCAGTCACGTGATCAGTGCATGATCAGTCACGTGATCAGTGCATGATCAGCCACGTGATCAGTGCATGATCAGCCACGTGATCAGTGCATGATCATTACGTGATCGTGCATGATCAGTCACGTGACCAGTACATGGTAGCTACGTGATCAGTGCATGATCAGCCACGTGATCAGTGCATGATAGCCACGTGATCAGTGCATGATAGCCACGTGATCAGTGCATGATCAGTCATGTGATACGTGTGATCAGCCACGTGATCAGTGCATGATATCCACGTGATCAGTGCATGACAGCCACGTGATCAGTGCATGAGAGCCACGTGATCAGTGCATGATCAGTCACGTGATACATGTGTGATCAGCCACGTGATCAGTGCATGATGAGCCACGTGATCAGTGCAGGATCAATTACGTGATCAGTGCATGATCAGTCACGTGACCAGTACATGGTTGCTACGTGATCGTGCATGATCAGCCACGTGAGCAGAGCATGATAGCCACGTGATCAGTGCATGATCAGTCACGTGATCAGTACATGATCAGTCACGTGAACAGTGCATGATCATTTACGTGATCTGTGCATGATCAGTCACGTGACCAGTATATGGTAGCTACGTGATCATTCCATGACGAGCCACGTGAGCAGTGCATGATAGCCACGTGATGTGTGCATGAGTTACGTGAGCAGAGTATGATCAGCCACGTGATCAGTGCATGAGTGCCACGTGATCAGTGCATGATATGTCACGTGACAGTGTGTGATCAGCCACGTGAACAGTGCATGTTCAGCCACGTGATCAGTGCATGATAGCCACGTGATCAGTGCATGATCAGTTACGTGAGCAGTGTATGATCAGCCACGTGATCAGTGCATGATAGCCACGTGATCAGTGCATGATCATCACGTGATCAGTGCATGATCAAGTGTGAACAGTGCATGCTCAGTCACGTGATCTGGGCCTGCTGAGCTGCGTGATTACTGTCTGCTCATCTGCTTGACAATTGCCAGCTGAGCTGCACGATTCCTGCCTGTCATCTGCTTGACAATTGCCAGCTGTGCTGCGTAATTCCTGCCTGCTCAGCTGCTTGATTATTGCCAGCTGAGCAGCATGATTCCTCACACCTGAGTTCCATGATTATTGCCTGCTGACTGTTTGATTCGTGCCTACTCAGCTCTTTGTTTATTGCCTCCAGAGGCACATGATCAGTGTATGATAGCAAACATGATCAGCGCATGATCAGTCACATGATCAGCGCCATTAAGTCACGTGATCACTACATGATAGTCATGTGATCAGTCCATGCTCAGTCACGTATCAGTGCATGATCAGCCACGTGATCAGTGCATGATCTGTCACATGATTAGTGTATGATCATCCACGTGATCAGTGCATGGGCAGTCATGTGATCAGTGCATGATATAGACGTGATCAGTGCATGATCAGTCACGTGATCAGTGCATGATAGCCACGTGATCAGTGCATGATCAGTCACTGATGGGTGTATGATCATTCACGTGATCAGTGCATGATCAGCCACGTGATCAGTGCATGATCAGCCATGATCATGAGATCAGTGCATGATAGCCACGTGATCAGTGCATGATCAGTCACGTGATCAGTGCATGATCAGTCACATGGTGATCAGTGCATGATCAGCCACGTGATCAGTGCATGATAGCCACGTGATCAGTGCATGATAGCCACGTGATCAGTGCATGATCAGTCATGATGTGCATGATCAGCCACGTGATCAGTGCATGATAGCCACGTGATCAGTGCATGACAGCCATCAGTGCATGAGAGCCACGGATCAGTGCATGATCAGTCACGTGATGTGTGATCAGCCACGTGATCAGTGCATGATGAGCCACGTGATCAGTGCATGATCAATTACGTGATCAGTGCATGATCAGTCACGTGACCAGTACATGGTTGCTACGTGATCGTGCATGATCAGCCACGTGAGCAGTGCATGATAGCCACGTGATCAGTGCATGATCAGTCACGTGATCAGTGCATGATCAGTCACGTGAACAGTGCATGATCATTTACGTGATCAGTGCATGATCAGTCACGTGACCAGTATATGGTAGCTACGTGATCATTCCATGACGAGCCACGTGAGCAGTGCATGATAGCCACGTGATGTGTGCATGAGTTACGTGAGCAGAGTATGATCAGCCACGTGATCAGTGCATGAGTGCCACGTGATCAGTGCATGATATGTCACGTGACAGGTGTGTGATCAGCCACGTGAACAGTGCATGTTCAGCCACGTGATCAGTGCATGATAGCCACGTGATCAGTGCATGATCAGTTACGTGAGCAGTGTATGATCAGCCACGTGATCAGTGCATGGTCAGACACGTGAACAGTGTATGATCAGCCACGTGATCAGTGCATGATATCCAAGTGATCAGTGCATGATCATCACGTGATCAGTGTATGATCAGCCACGTGAACAGTGCATGCTCAGTCACGTGATCTGGGCCTGCTGAGCTGCGTGATTACTGTCTGCTCATCTGCTTGACAATTGCCAGCTGAGCTGCACGATTCCTGCCTGTCATCTGCTTGACAATTGCCAGCTGTGCTGCGTAATTCCTGCCTGCTCAGCTGCTTGATTATTGCCAGCTGAGCAGCATGATTCCTCACACCTGAGTTCCATGATTATTGCCTGCTGACTGTTTGATTCGTGCCTACTCAGCTCTTTGTTTATTGCCTCCAGAGGCACATGATCAGTGTATGATAGCAAACATGATCAGTGCATGATCAGTCACATGATCAGCGCCATTAAGTCACGTGATCACTACATGATAGTCATGTGATCAGTCCATGCTCAGTCACGGTATCAGTGCATGATCAGCCACGTGATCAGTGCATGATCTGTCACATGATTAGTGTATGATCATCCACGTGATCAGTGCATGGGCAGTCATGTGATCAGTGCATGATATAGACGTGATCAGTGCATGATCAGTCTCGTGATCAGTGCATGATAGCCACGTGATCAGTGCATGATCAGTCACCTGATGGGTGTATGATCATTCACGTGACCTGTACATGGTAGCTACATGATCATTGCATGATCAGCCACGTGTAGTGCATGATAGCCACGTGATCACTGCATGATCAGTCACGTGATCAGTGCATGATCAGTCATGTGACCAGTACATGGTAGCTGCGTGATCATGCATGATCAGCCACGTGATCAGTGCATGATAGCCACGTGATCAGTGCATGATCAGTCACGTGATCAGTGCATGATCAGCACGTGATCAGTGCATGATCAGTCACGTGATCAGTGCATGATCAGCCACGTGATCAGTGCATGATAGCCACGTGATCAGTGCATGATCAGTCACGTGATCAGTGCATGATCAGTCACGTGATCAGTGTATGATCAGCCACGTGATCAGTGCATGATCAGCCACGTGATCAGTGCATGATCAATTACGTGATCAGTGCATGATCAGTCACGTGACCAGTACATGGTAGCTACGTGATCAGTGCATGATCAGCCACGTGATCAGTGCATGATAGCCACGTGATCAGTGCATGATCAGTCACGTGACAGTGGTGATCAGCCACGTGATCAGTGCATGATAGCCACGTGATCAGTGCATGACAGCCACGTGATCAGTGCATGAGAGCCACGTGATCAGTGCATGATCAGTCACGTGATGTGTGTGATCAGCCACGTGATCAGTGCATGATGAGCCACGTGATCAGTGCATGATCAATTACGTGATCAGTGCATGATCAGTCACGTGACCAGTACATGGTTGCTACGTGATCGTGCATGATCAGCCACGTGAGCAGTGCATGATAGCCACGTGATCAGTGCATGATCAGTCACGTGATCAGCATGATCAGTCACGTGAACAGTGCATGATCATTTACGTGATCAGTGCATGATCAGTCACGTGCCAGGTATGTTGCCAGTGATCATTCCATGATGCCACGTGATCAGTGCATGATAGCCACGTGATGTGTGCATGAGCGTGAGCAGAGTATGATCAGCCACGTGATCAGTGCATGAGTGCCACGTGATCAGTGCATGATATGTCACGTGACAGTGCATGATCAGCCACGTGAACAGTGCATGATCAGCCACGTGATCAGTGCATGATCAGTTACGTGAGCAGTGTATGATCAGCCACGTGATCAGTGCATGGTCAGACACGTGAACAGTGTATGATCAGCCACGTGATCAGTGCATGATATCCAAGTGATCAGTGCATGATCATCACGTGATCAGTGTATGATCAGCCACGTGAACAGTGCATGCTCAGTCACGTGATCTGGGCCTGCTGAGCTGCGTGATTACTGTCTGCTCATCTGCTTGACAATTGCCAGCTGAGCTGCACGATTCCTGCCTGTCATCTGCTTGACAATTGCCAGCTGTGCTGCGTAATTCCTGCCTGCTCAGCTGCTTGATTATTGCCAGCTGAGCAGCATGATTCCTCACACCTGAGTTCCATGATTATTGCCTGCTGACTGTTTGATTCGTGCCTACTCAGCTCTTTGTTTATTGCCTCCAGAGGCACATGATCAGTGTATGATAGCAAACATGATCAGCGCATGATCAGTCACATGATCAGCGCCATTAAGTCACGTGATCACTACATGATAGTCATGTGATCAGTCCATGCTCAGTCACGGTATCAGTGCATGATCAGCCACGTGATCAGTGCATGATCTGTCACAAGATTAGTGTATGATCATCCACGTGATCAGTGCATGGGCAGTCATGTGATCAGTGCATGATATAGACGTGATCAGTGCATGATCAGTCTCGTGATCAGTGCATGATAGCCACGTGATCAGTGCATGATCAGTCACCTGATGGGTGTATGATCATTCACGTGACCTGTACATGGTAGCTACATGATCATTGCATGATCAGCCACGTGAGTAGTGCATGATAGCCACGTGATCACTGCATGATCAGTCACGTGATCAGTGCATGATCAGTCATGTGACCAGTACATGGTAGCTGCGTGATCATGCATGATCAGCCACGTGAGCAGTGCATGATAGCCACGTGATCAGTGCATGATCAGACACGTGATCAGTGCATGATCAGTCACGTGATCAGTGCATGATCAGCCACGTGATCAGTGCATGATCAGGCACGTGATCAGTGTATGTCAGCCGTGATCAGTGCATGATAGCCACGTGATCAGTGCATGATCAGTCACGTGATCAGTGCATGATCAGTCACGTGATCAGTGCATGATCAGCCACGTGATCAGTGCATGATCAGCCACACGTGATCAGTGCATGATCAATTACGTGATCAGTGCATGATCAGTCACGTGACCAGTACATGGTAGCTACGTGATCATTGCATGATCAGCCACGTGATCAGTGCATGATAGCCACGTGATCAGTGCATGATAGCCACGTGATCAGTGCATGATCAGTCATGTGACGTGTGTGATCAGCCACGTGATCAGTGCATGATATCCACGTGATCAGTGCATGACAGCCACGTGATCAGTGCATGAGAGCCACGTGATCAGTGCATGATCAGTCACGTGATACATGTGTGATCAGCCACGTGATCAGTGCATGATGAGCCACGTGATCAGTGCAGGATCAATTACGTGATCAGTGCATGATCAGTCACGTGACCAGTACATGGTTGCTACGTGATCGTTGCATGATCAGCCACGTGAGCAGCATGATAGCCACGTGATCAGTGCATGATCAGTCACGTGATCAGTACATGATCAGTCACGTGAACAGTGCATCATTTACGTGATCTTTGCATGATCAGTCACGTGACAGTATATGGTTGCTACGTGATCATTCCATGACGAGCCACGTGAGCAGTGCATGATAGCCACGTGATGTGTGCATGAGCACGTGAGCAGAGTGATCAGCCACGTGATCAGTGCATGAGTGCCACGTGATCAGTGCATGATATGTCACGTGACAGGTGTGTGATCAGCCACGTGAACAGTGCATGTTCAGCCACGTGATCAGTGCATGATAGCCACGTGATCAGTGCATGATCAGTTACGTGAGCAGTGTATGATCAGCCACGTGATCAGTGCATGGTCAGACACGTGAACAGTGTATGATCAGCCACGTGATCAGTGCATGATATCCAAGTGATCAGTGCATGATCATCACGTGATCAGTGTATGATCAGCCACGTGAACAGTGCATGCTCAGTCACGTGATCAGGGCCTGCTGAGCTGCGTGATTACTGTCTGCTCATCTGCTTGACAATTGCCAGCTGAGCTGCACGATTCCTGCCTGTCATCTGCTTGACAATTGCCAGCTGTGCTGCGTAATTCCTGCCTGCTCAGCTGCTTGATTATTGCCAGCTGAGCAGCATGATTCCTCACACCTGAGTTCCATGATTATTGCCTGCTGACTGTTTGATTCGTGCCTACTCAGCTCTTTGTTTATTGCCTCCAGAGGCACATGATCAGTGTATGATAGCAAACATGATCAGCGCATGATCAGTCACATGATCAGCGCCATTAAGTCACGTGATCACTACATGATAGTCATGTGATCAGTCCATGCTCAGTCACGGTATCAGTGCATGATCAGCCACGTGATCAGTGCATGATCTGTCACAGATTAGTGTATGATCATCCACGTGATCAGTGCATGGCAGTCATGTGATCAGTGCATGATATAGACGTGATCAGTGCATGATCAGTCACGTGATCAGTGCATGATAGCCACGTGATCAGTGCATGATCAGTCACCTGATGGGTGTATGATCATTCACGTGACCTGTACATGGTAGCTACATGATCATTGCATGATCAGCCACGTGAGTAGTGCATGATAGCCACGTGATCACTGCATGATCAGTCACGTGATCAGTGCATGATCAGTCATGTGACCAGTACATAGCTGCGTGATCATGCATGATCAGCCACGTGAGCAGTGCATGATAGCCACGTGATCAGTGCATGATCAGACGTGATCAGTGCATGATCAGTCACGTGATCAGTGCATGATCAGGCACGTGATCAGTGCATGATCAGCCACGTGATCAGTGCATGATAGCCACGTGATCAGTGCATGATCAGTCACGTGATCAGTGCATGATCAGTCACGTGATCAGTGCATGATCAGCCACGTGATCAGTGCATGATCAGCCCGTGATCAGTGCATGATCAATTACGTGATCAGTGCATGATCAGTCACGTGACCAGTACATGGTAGCCACGTGATCATTGCATGATCAGCCACGTGATCAGTGCATGATAGCCACGTGATCAGTGCATGATCAGTCATGATAGTGCATGATCAGCCACGTGATCAGTGCATGATAGCCACGATCAGTGCATGATCAGCCACGTGATCAGTGCATGAGCCCGTGATCAGTGCATGATCAGTCACGTGATCAGTGCATGATCAGTCACGTGATCAGTGCATGATCAGCCACGTGATCAGTGCATGATCAGCCACGTGATCAGTGCATGATCAGCCACGTGATCAGTGCATGATGTGATCAGTGCATGATCAGTCACGTGATCAGTGCATGATCAGTCACGTGATCAGTGCATGATCAGCCACGTGATCAGTGCATGATCAGCCACGTGATCAGTGCATGATCAATCACGTGATCAGTGCATGATCAGTCACGTGATCAGTGCATGATAGTACGTGATCAGTGCATGATCAGCCACGTGATCAGTGCATGATAGCCACGTGATCAGTGCATGATAGCCACGTGATCAGTGCATGATCAGTCACGTGATACGTGTGATAGCCACGTGATCAGTGCATGAGCCACGTGATCAGTGCATGATAGCCACGTGATCAGTGCATGAGAGCCACGTGATCAGTGCATGATCAGTCACGTGATACATGTGTGATCAGCCACGTGATCAGTGCATGATGAGCCACGTGATCAGTGCATGATCAATCACGTGATCAGTGCATGATCAGTCATGGACAGTGCGTTTTACGTGATCGTGCATGATCAGCCACGTGATCAGTGCATGATAGCCACGTGATCAGTGCATGATCAGTCACGTGATCAGTACATGATCAGTCACGTGAACAGTGCATGATCATTTACGTGATCAGTGCATGATCAGTCACGTGACCAGTATATGGTAGCTACGTGATCATTCCATGATCAGCCACGTGAGCAGTGCATGATAGCCACGTGATGTGTGCATGAGTTACGTGAGCAGAGTATGATCAGCCACGTGATCAGTGCATGAGTGCCACGTGATCAGTGCATGATAGTCACGTGACAGGTGTGTGATCAGCCACGTGAACAGTGCATGTTCAGCCACGTGATCAGTGCATGATAGCCACGTGATCAGTGCATGATCAGTTACGTGAGCAGTGTATGATCAGCCACGTGATCAGTGCATGGTCAGACACGTGATCAGTGCATGATCAGCCACGTGATCAGTGCATGATATCCAAGTGATCAGTGCATGATCATCACGTGATCAGTGTATGATCAGCCACGTGATCAGTGCATGCTCACGTGATCAGTGCTGGATGCGTGATTGTCTGCTCATCTGCTTGACAATTGCCAGCTGAGCTGCACGATTCCTGCCTGTCATCTGCTTGACAATTGCCAGCTGTGCTGCGTAATTCCTGCCTGCTCAGCTGCTTGATTATTGCCAGCTGAGCAGCATGATTCTCACACCTGAGTTCCATGATTATTGCCTGCTGACTGTTTGATCGTGCCCAGCTCTTTGTTTATTGCCTCCAGAGGCACATGATCAGTGTATGATAGCAAACATGATCAGTGCATGATCAGTCACATGATCAGTGCCATTAAGTCACGTGATCACTACATGATAGTCATGTGATCAGTCCATGCTCAGTACAGTGCAGTGTGATCAGCCACGTGATCAGTGCATGATCTGTCACATGATCAGTGTATGATCATCCACGTGATCAGTGCATGGCAGTCATGTGATCAGTGCATGATATAGACGTGAAGTGCATGATCAGTCCTGTGATCAGTGCATGATAGCCACGTGATCAGTGCATGATCAGTCACCTGATGGTGTATGATCATTCACGTGACCTGTACATGGTAGCTACATGATCATTGCATGATCAGCCACGTGAGTAGTGCATGATAGCCACGTGATCAGTGCATGATCAGTCACGTGATCAGTGCATGATCAGTCACGTGACCACATGGTAGCTGCGTGATCACGCATGATCAGCCACGTGAGCAGTGCATGATAGCCACGTGATCAGTGCATGATCACACGTGATCAGTGCATGATCAGTCACGTGATCAGTGCATGATCAGCCACGTGATCAGTGCATGATCAGGCACGTGATCAGTGTATGATCAGCCATGATCAGTGCATGATAGCCACGTGATCAGTGCATGATCAGTCACGTGATCAGTGCATGACGAGCTGCGTGATCAGTGCATGATCAGCCACGAATCAGTGCATGATCAGCCACGTGATCAGTGCATGATCAGTCACGTGATCAGTGCATGATCAGCCACTGATAGCACGGCAGATCACGTGATCAGTGCATGATAGACGTGATCAGTGCATGATCAGTCACGTGATCAGTGCATGATCAGCCACGTGATCAGTGCATGATCAGTCACGTGATGTGTATGATCAGTCACGTGACCAGTACATGGTAGCTGTGATCATTCACATGATCAGCCATGATCAGTGCATGATAGCCATGATCAGTATGATCAGTCACGTGATCAGTGCATGATCAGTCACGTGATCAGTGCATGGTATGTGATCAGTGCATGATCAGCCACGTGATCAGCATGATAGTCACGTGATCAGTGCATGATCAGCCACGTGATCAGTGCATGATCAGCACACGTGATCAGTGCATGATCAGCCACGTGATCAGTGATGATCAGTCACGTGATCAGTGTATGATCAGCCACGTGATCAGTGTATGATCAGCCACGTGATCAGTGCATGATCAGTCACGTGATCAGCATGATCAGCCACGTGATCAGTGCATGATCAGTGATCTGCATGATCAGTCATGATACAGTGGTGATCACATGATCAGTGCATGATATCCACGTGATCAGTGCATGACAGCCACGTGATCAGTGCATGAGAGCCACGTGATCAGTGCATGATCAGTCACGTGATACATGTGTGATCAGCCACGTGATCAGTGCATGATGAGCCACGTGATCAGTGCAGGATCATTACGTGATCAGTGCATGATCAGTCACGTGATCAGTACATGGTTGCTACGTGATCATGCATGATCAGCCACGTGAGCAGTGCATGATAGCACGTGATCAGTGCATGATCAGTCACGTGATCAGTACATGATCAGTCACGTGAACAGTGCATGATCATTTACGTGATCTTTGCATGATCAGTCACGTGACCAGTATATGGTTGCTACGTGATCATTCCATGACGAGCCACGTGAGCAGTGCATGATAGCCACGTGATGTGCATGATCATTGAGCAGAGTATGATCAGCCACGTGATCAGTGCATGAGTGCCACGTGATCAGTGCATGATATGTCACGTGACAGGTGCATGATCAGCCACGTGAACAGTGCATGTTCAGCCACGTGATCAGTGCATGATAGCCATGATCAGTGCATGATCAGTTACGTGAGCAGTGTATGATCAGCCACGTGATCAGTGCATGGTCAGACACGTGAACAGTGTATGATCAGCCACGTGATCAGTGCATGATATCCAAGTGATCAGTGCATGATCATCACGTGATCAGTGTATGATCAGCCACGTGAACAGTGCATGCTCAGTCACGTGATGGGCCTGCTGAGCTGCGTGATTACTGTCTGCTCATCTGCTTGACAATTGCCAGCTGAGCTGCACGATTCCTGCCTGTCATCTGCTTGATATTGCTGTGTGCGTAATTCCTGCCTGCTCAGCTGCTTGATTATTGCCAGCTGAGCAGCATGATTCCTCACACCTGAGTTCCATGATTATTGCCTGCTGACTGTTTGATTCGTGCCTACTCAGCTCTTTGTTTATTGCCTCCAGAGGCACATGATCAGTGTATGATAGCAAACATGATCAGCGCATGATCAGTCACATGATCAGCGCCATTAAGTCACGTGATCACTACATGATAGTCATGATCAGTCCATGCTCAGTCACGGTATCAGTGCATGATCAGCCACGTGATCAGTGCATGATCTGTCACATGATCAGTGTATGATCATCCACGTGATCAGTGCATGGGCAGTCACGTGATCAGTGCATGATATAGACGTGAACAGTGCATGATCAGTCACGTGATCAGTGCATGATAGCCACGTGATCAGTGCATGATCAGTCACCTGATGGGTGTATGATCATTCACGTGACTGTGTTGATAGTACATGATCATTATGATCAGCCACGTGAGTAGTGCATGATAGCCACGTGATCACTGCATGATCAGTCACGTGATCAGCATGATCAGTCATGTGACCAGTACATGGTAGCTGTGATCATGCATGATCAGCCACGTGAGCAGTGCATGATAGCCACGTGATCAGTGCATGATCAGACACGTGATCAGTGCATGATCAGTCACGTGATCAGCATGATCAGCCACGTGATCAGTGCATGACCAGGCACGTGATCAGTGTATGATCAGCCGTGATCAGTGCATGATAGCCACGTGATCAGTGCATGATCATCACGTGATCAGTGCATGATCAGTCACGTGATCAGTGCATGATCAGCCACGTGATCAGTGCATGATCAGCCACGTGATCAGTGCATGATCAACACGTGATCAGTGCATGATCAGTCACGTGATCAGTGCATGATAGCTACGTGATCATTGTGCTGATCAGCCACGTGATCAGTGCATGATAGCCATGATCAGTGCATGATAGCCACGTGATCAGTGCATGATCAGTCATGTGATACGCATGATCAGCCACGTGATCAGTGCATGATAGCCACGTGATCAGTGCATGATCATCACGTGATCAGTGCATGATCAGCCACGTGATCAGTGCATGATCAACACGTGATCAGTGCATGATCAGTCACGTGATCAGTGCATGATAGCTCACGTGATCAGTGCATGATCAGCCACGTGATCAGTGCATGATAGCCACGTGATCAGTGCATGATAGCCACGTGATCAGTGCATGATCAGTCACGTGATCAGTGTGATCAGCCACGTGATCAGTGCATGATAGCCACGTGATCAGTGCATGATCAGTCACGTGATCAGTGCATGATCAGTCACGTGACCAGTGCATGGTAGCTACGTGATCATTGCATGATCAATACCATAGTGCATGATCAGCCACGTGATCAGTGCATGATCAGTCACGATCAGTGCATGATCAGCCACGTGACCAGTACATGGTAGCCGTGATCAGTGCATGATCAGCCACGTGATCAGTGCATGATCAGCCACGTGATCAGTGCATGATCAGCCACGTGATCAGTGCATGATCAATACGTGATCAGTGCATGATCAGTCACGTGACAGTGCATGATAGCCACGTGATCATTGCATGACAGCACGTGATCAGTGCATGATAGCCACGTGATCAGTGCATGATCAGTCACGTGATACGCATGATCAGCCACGTGATCAGTGCATGATAGCCACGTGATCAGTGCATGATCAGCCACGTGATCAGTGCAGGATCAATACGTGATCAGTGCATGATCAGTCACGTGACCAGTACATGGTTGCTACGTGATCATGTGCATGATCAGCCACGTGAGCAGAGCATGATATACGTGATCAGTGCATGATCAGTCACGTGATCAGTACATGATCAGTCACGTGAACAGTGCATGATCATTTACGTGATCTGTGCATGATCAGTCACGTGACCAGTATATGGTAGCTACGTGATCATTCCATGACAGCCACGTGAGCAGTGCATGATAGCCACGTGATGTGTGCATGAGTTACGTGAGCAGAGTATGATCAGCCACGTGATCAGTGCATGAGTGCCACGTGATCAGTGCATGATATGTCACGTGACAGGTGTGTGATCAGCCACGTGAACAGTGCATGTTCAGCCACGTGATCAGTGCATGATAGCCACGTGATCAGTGCATGATCAGTTACGTGAGCAGTGTATGATCAGCCACGTGATCAGTGCATGGTCAGACACGTGAACAGTGTATGATCAGCCACGTGATCAGTGCATGATATCCAAGTGATCAGTGCATGATCATCACGTGATCAGTGTATGATCAGCCACGTGAACAGTGCATGCTCAGTCACGTGATCTGGGCCTGCTGAGCTGCGTGATTACTGTCTGCTCATCTGCTTGACAATTGCCAGCTGAGCTGCACGATTCCTGCCTGTCATCTGCTTGACAATTGCCAGCTGTGCTGCGTAATTCCTGCCTGCTCAGCTGCTTGATTATTGCCAGCTGAGCAGCATGATTCCTCACACCTGAGTTCCATGATTATTGCCTGCTGACTGTTTGATGCCTACTCAGCTCTTTGTTTATTGCCTCCAGAGGCACATGATCAGTGTATGATAGCAAACATGATCAGCGCATGATCAGTCACATGATCAGCGCCATTAAGTCACGTGATCACTACATGATAGTCATGATCAGTCCATGCTCAGTCACGTATCAGTGCATGATCAGCCACGTGATCAGTGCATGATCTGTCCATGATTAGTGTATGATCAGCCACGTGATCAGTGCATGATCAGTCATGTGATCAGTGCATGATATAGACGTGAATAGCATGATCAGTCTCGCGTGATCAGTGCATGATAGCCACGTGATCAGTGCATGATCAGTCACGTGATCAGTACATGGTAGCTGATGCGATTGCAATCAGTGCATGATCAGCCACGTGATCAGTGCATGATAGCCACGTGATCAGCATGATCAGTGCGTGAGTGTGTGATCAGCCACGTGATCAGTGCATGATATCCACGCGATCATCAGTGCAGGATAGCCAGTGATCACTTCATGATTAGTCACGGGATCTGTACATGACCAGTCACGTGATACGTGTAGTGATCAACCACCGTGATCAGTGCGTGATGAGCCACGTGATCAGTGCAGGATCAATTACGTGATCAGTGCATGATCAGTCACGAGACCACTACATGGTTGTACGTGATCGTTGCATGATCAGCCACGTGAGCAGAGCATGATAGCCACGTGATCAGTGCATTATCAGTCACGTGATCAGTACTGATGATCAGTCACGTGAACAGTGCATGATCATTCACGTGATCTGTGCATGATCAGTCACGTGACCAGTATGGTAGCTTCGTGATCATTCCATGACGAACCACGTGAGCAGTGCATGATAGCCACGTGATGTGCATGATGAGTTTCGTGAGCAGAGTATGATCAGCCACGTGATCAGTGCATGAGTTCCAGGTGATCAGTGCATGATATGTCACGTGACAGGTGTGTGATCAGCCACGTGAACAGTGCATGTTCAGCCACGTATTCAGTGCATGATAGCCACGTGATAAGTGCATTATCAGTTACGTGAGCAGTGTATGATCAGCCACGTGATCAGTGCATGGTCAGACACGTGAACAGTGTATGATCAGCCACGTGATCAGTGCATGATATCCAAGTGATCAGTGCATGATCAATCACGTGATCAGTGTATGATCAGCCACGTGAACAGTGCATGCTCAGTCACGTGATCTGGGCCTGCTGAGCTGCGTGATTACTGTCTGCTCATCTGCTTGACAATTGCCAGCTGAGCTGCACGATTCCTGCCTGTCATCTGCTTGACAATTGTCAGCTGTGCTGCGTAATTCCTGCCTGCTCAGCTGCTTGATTATTGCCAGCTGAGCAGCATGATTCCTCACAGCTGAGTTCCATGATTGTGCCTGCTGACTTGATTCGTGCCTACTCAGCTCTTTGTTTATTGCCTCCAGAGGCACATGATCAGTGTATGATAGCAAACATGATCAGTGCATGATCAGTCACATGATCAGCGCCATTAAGTCACGTGATCACTACACGATAGTCATGTGATCAGTCCATGCTCAGTCACAGTGTCAGTGCATGATCAGCCACGTGATCAGTGCATGATCTGTCACATGATTAGTGTATGATCATCCACGTGACCAGTGCATGGGCAGTCATGTGATCAGTGCATGATCAGGCACGTGATCAGTGCATGATCAGTCACGTGATCAGTGCATGATCAGCCACGTGATCAGTGCATGATCAGCCGTGATCAGTGCCTGATCAACGTGTGAACGGTGTATGATCATTCACGTGACCTGTACATGGTAGCTACATGATCATTGCATGATCAGCCACGTGAGTAGTGCATGACAGCCACGTGATCACTGCATGATCAGTCACGTGATCAGTGCATGATCAGTCATGTGACCAGTACATGGTCAGTGCATGATAGCCACGTGATCAGCGCATGATCAGCCACGTGAGCAGTGCATGATAGCCACGTGACCAGTGCATGATCAGTCAGGTGATCGTGTGTGATCAGCCACGTGATCAGTGCATGATATCCACGTGATCAGTGCAGGATCAACCACGTGATCACTTCATGATTAGTCACGTGATCTGTACATGGCAGCCACGTGATCAGTGTGTGATCAGCCACCGGATCAGTGCGTGATGATCCACGTGATCAGTGCAGGATAGCCACGTGATCACTTCATGATCAGTCACGTGATCGTTGCATGATCAGCCACGTGAGCAGAGCATGATAGCCACGTGATCAGTGCATTATCAGTCACGTGATCAGTACATGATCAGTCACGTGAACAGTGCATGATCATTTACGTGATCTGTGCATGATCAGTCACGTGACCAGTATATGGTAGCTTCGTGATCATTCCATGAAGAACCACGTGACAGTGCATGATAGCCACGTGATGTGTGCATGATGAGTTTCGTGAGCAGAGTATGATCAGCCACGTGATCAGTGCATGAGTTCCAGGTGATCAGTGCATGATATGTCACGTGACAGGTGTGTGATCAGCCACGTGAACAGTGCATGTTCAGCCACGTATTCAGTGCATGATAGCCACGTGATAAGTGCATTATCAGTTACGTGAGCAGTGTATGATCAGCCACGTGATCAGTGCATGGTCAGACACGTGAACAGTGTATGATCAGCCACGTGATCAGTGCATGATATCCAAGTGATCAGTGCATGATCAATCACGTGATCAGTGTATGATCAGCCACGTGAACAGTGCATGCTCAGTCACGTGATCTGGGCCTGCTGAGCTGCGTGATTACTGTCTGCTCATCTGCTTGACAATTGCCAGCTGAGCTGCACGATTCCTGCCTGTCATCTGCTTGACAATTGCCAGCTGTGCTGCGTAATTCCTGCCTGCTCAGCTGCTTGATTATTGCCAGCTGAGCAGCATGATTCCTCACAGCTGAGTTCCATGATTGTTGCCTGCTGACTGATTCGTGCCTACTCAGCTCTTTGTTTATTGCCTCCAGAGGCACATGATCAGTGTATGATAGCAAACATGATCAGTGCATGATCAGTCACATGATCAGCGCCATTAAGTCACGTGATCACTACACGATAGTCATGTGATCAGTCCATGCTCAGTCACAGTGTCAGTGCATGATCAGCCACGTGATCAGTGCATGATCTGTCACATGATAGTGTATGATCATCCACGTGACCAGTGCATGGGCAGTCATGTGATCAGTGCATGATATAGACGTGATCAGTGCATGATCAGTCTAGTGATCAGTGCATGATAGCCACGTGATCAGTGCATGATCAGTCACCTGATGGGTGTATGATCATTCACGTGACCTGTACATGGTAGCTACATGATCATTGCATGATCAGCCACGTGAGTAGTGCATGATAGCCACGTGATCACTGCATGATCAGTCACGTGATCAGTGCATGATCAGTCATGTGACCAGTACATGGTAGTTGCGTGATCATCGCATGATCAGCCACGTGAGCAGTGCATGATAGCCACGTGATCAGTGCATGATCAGACACGATCAGTGCATGATCAGCCACGTGATCAGTGCATGATCAACCACGTGATCAGTGCATGATCAGCACGTGATCAGTGCATGATCAGCACGTGATCTGTGCATGATCAGTCACGTGATCAGTGCATGATCGTCAGATCAGCATGATCAGTTACGTGATCAGTGCATGATCAGCCACGTGATCAGTGCATGATCAGCCACGTGATCAGTGCATGATCAGTCACGTGATCAGTGCATGATCAGTCACGTGATCAGTGCATGATAGTTAACGTGATCATTGCATGATCAGCCACGTGATCAGTGCATGATCAGCCACGTGATCAGTGCATGATAGCCACGTGATCAGTGCATGATCAGTCACGTGATCAGTGCATGATCAGCCACGTGATCAGTGCATGATAGCCACGTGATCAGTGCATCAGTCACGTGATCAGTGCATGATCAGTCACGTGATCAGTGCATGATCAGCCACGTGATACATGCATGATCGCACACGTGATCAGTGATGAGCCACGTGATCAGTGCATGATCAATTACGTGATCAGTGCATGATCAGTCATGTGATCAGTACATGGCTACATGTGATCAGGCGATCGGCGCCACGTGATCAGTGCATGATAGCCACGTGATCAGTGCATGATCAGTCACGTGATCAGTGCATGATCAGTCACGTAGGATCAGTGCATGATCAGTCACGTGATCAGTGCATGATCAGTCACGTACTGTATATGGACCGCGTTACGATCATTGCATTTTACCCAGCCACGTGATCAGTGCATGATAGCTAATGCGTGATGTGTGCATGAGTCACGTGAGCAGTGCATGATCAGCCACGTGATCAGTGCAATATAGCGTGACGGTGATGATCAGCCATCGTGAATATGCGGTGTTCAGCCACTGATCAGTGCATGATAGCGCGTGATCAGTGCATGATCAGTTACGAGCAGTGCATGATCAGCCATGTGATCAGTGCATGATCAGACATGCGAACAGCAGGTGATCAGCCACGTGATCAGTGCATGATAGCCACGTGATCAGCACAGTGATCATCATGCGTGATCAGTGCATGATCAGCCACGTGAACAGTGCATGCTCAGTCACGTGATCTGGGCCATGAGCTGCGTGATTAATGCCTGCTCATCTGCTTGACAATTGCCAGCTGAGCTGCACATTCCTGCCTGTCATCTGCTTGACAATTGCCAGCTGTGCTGCGAATCCTGCCTGCTCATTGCTTGATTATTGCCACTGAGCAGCATGATTCCTCACACTGAGTTCCATGATTATTGCCTGCTGACTGTTTGATCAGTGCCTACTCAGCTCTTTGTTTATTGCCTCCAGAGGCACATGATCAGTGTATGATAGCAACATGATCAGTGCATGATCAGTCACATGATCAGCGCATTAAGTCACGTGATCACTACATGATAGTCATGTGATCAGTCCATGCTCAGTCACGGTATCAGTGCATGATCAGCCACGTGATCAGTGCATGATCTGTCACATGATAAGTGATGATCATCCACGTGATCAGTGCAGGTAAGTCATGATCAGTGCATGATATAGATGGATCAGCATGATCAGTCTCGATCAGTGCATGATAGCCACGTGATCAGTGCATGATCAGTCACGTGAGCGTATGATCATTCACGTGACCTGTACATGCTGC